>NC_046288.1:58319959-58622989 GCF_004115265.2 Rhinolophus ferrumequinum
TGGCATGTAGTACTTGCTCAGTGAACCCTTTTGAGTTCATTCATTAATTCATCCATTTGATAGTTTTCGAATGCCCATTGAGTGTCAGGCAATGTTGTAGGCACCGGGGATACAGCAGTGAACTAACTAAAGAAAAATGCATGCCCCCCTGGACTTCATATTCTAGTGACTAGAGAAAGACAGTAAACAAATAAGCAAGTGAAATATAAAGTTGTATGGGGTGGTAAGTGTTAAAGCAAACAGGAGGATTGGGAAAAGGAGGTGTAGATGCAGTAGTCTTTAAATTGGGGGAGGGGGTGGTCAGTGAAGGCCTCAGTGATAAAGAGACTACTGGATGGAGCTGTGAAAGAGGTCAGGCAGGGAGCCAGGCATACAGAGGGAGAAGGGTGCCCTAGCTGTGGGAACAGCAAGGTCAAAGGCCAAGAGGTGGGCACATGCTAAGTGTGTTCAAAGAACAACAGGGAGGCCGTAGGTAGGAGCAAAAGATGGGGACATGGGTAAGGAAGGGAGAACATATTTGTATGGCCTTGTGGGTGATGACAAGGACAATGGTATTTACTTTGAATGTCATAAACATCATAAAAATGAAGGCATGAATGCATGCACAAAGTAAATCAAGCTTTTTCTTATACCTTAGACAAAATAGTGTCTCCAGACAGGAATGTCAAGAGTTTTCACCCTGTGTTCACCAGAGTCTTTCTAACACTGTGGCCTTTGCTAACAGCCGGTAGATCACCTCTAAGCGCAAGAGTGAATGGAGGATTTCAGTTCGTGGCTTCCATACTCAAACAGCAAAGCCGAAACCATCTTAGTTCCACGATCTCATTAACACCCAGAGTGTTGTGGGTGCGGATGTAGGTGTAAGGTCTCTAATGTACTTCAGAAAGCCATCGTGCAAACAGAAGGTAGAAGCATCCACCAAAGTGAAGCTTCAAAGTCCGTGGTTAAGAAAAGGATGTTTCTATAACCATCATGCACTTACTGTACTTTCCAGTTCATAAACATTTTTTTTAAATTTTAATTTGAAAAATCCTTTGCTTGTAGGTGATGGAATGGGAAGAATTAATGAATTTTTCTGACACTATCGATGTTAGCACGAATTTGATTGAGGTATTAATTATTTAAACAGGATGCAGAGTTTCTAAATGATGTGCTTTAGGATGCCTCTTGGGAGGTGTTTGAAGGCCAGTGCTGGTTGTCTGCTATTAGGAAATGATGTTGTGTGTGAGCAGGGGGCGGACACAGTTCCTGTTCTGTCCCTGATGGCTGACAGTGAAAGCTGAAGCTCTGAAAGCTGCTGGCCATTTCTAGATACAAGAATATACAACCAGCTTCTGTAATAAAAAACACAGGGAACCAGAAAGAGGTGGTCCACCTGTGAAGGGAAGGATAAAAGCCTCAAACGATTGAGCCATTTAAAAGTATTTCCTTTTCGAGTTAAGATATTTTCCATGATTTAATATAATAAAATGAAGAAAATACTTTTAAAAATCTGGTTCCGTAGGGAAGAATGATAACACGTATAATCTAACTTATAGAGTCATAAAATATTAGTATCAGACTCTCTCAAGGGTTTGATGCAGCAGACTTTAATTATACCTTTTTGAAAGATATTAATCTGGTCAAATGCATCACAAGATCAGAAAATCTATAAACTTGGTTTATAAAGAGTAAGAGGAAATTTGAAATAAATAATGGAAATTTGTCCTGAACAAGATTCACTTAAGATGTACTTCTATAAAATTCCATGTTCTACTTGGATGTTTGATGAGGGAAGGTCAAGAAACATAAACCCTAGCCACAATTATATGTATGTCTGGAGTATAATTCAAGCGATATTTTACAAGATTCAGATTTCATAGCTTAAGTGTGTGGAAGTGCCAAACTAGAAACTACTGGGAAATGTTTAGAATATAAGAGAGTGTGCTGAAATGTTTTCAGTGTAAAAGCCAATGAATGATTTAGTTGAACTGGGTATGAAGGAACGCAGCATAAACAAGAAAAGAGCGGGATGGTGCTGACATGGGAGAGCCTCATCTCTTGTTTTGAGTCTTTCATGGACTCTGTCTTCCATCCCACTTAATCATTTGTATTTTCTCAAGCAGCCTCCTATTGGCCTTCATGTGAAGTTCTTAATCATTCTTCTAGGTTTAGCGGTCATAATTCACTTCCTTTGTGAGCCTTTCCCAATGCACCCAGACAGAGTTTGTTTTTATCCTCGGTGCTTCTCGAGCACATTTTAACTGTCTGTATTTTAACATATTTACATATTTATAAAATATACTCGGCTGGGCAGCAAATTCCTCAGGCCATATATTTTACATCCTCAGCACTTAGGTCAGTGCGTAGCAAAAAAATAATTACTGACTCAACTGAAACAATGCATTAACGAACATAAAAAATATTAAATTCCATTTATCAGATTTCCTCCATTATTTTACTGCTCAAACTATCATGCCTACCTCACTGGAAAAATTTACCAGTTTGGAGGCAGTTGTTTCTGTGTAAGGATCTGGCATTTTTGTTTCAACAATAGCACTCCATAATTTCTATTATTTGAAGAAGTTCCTCTAAAACAGGTCTCATTTAGGTCTTGTCAATGAGATGGCACGTCATTACATTAATTCATAAATATTTGATGAAAAACACTTTTAAATGGAGTAATTATTTTTTAAAATAAATTATTTCTGACTTTTCTACTTTATGTGCTGATTGTTTTGGGGAAATATTAAACCAGGATGACTCATTTACTGGTATTTCTCAAAATCGTGAAGCTGTGACCTCTGTAAGGGAGGTCTCTTAAAGCTCAGGAAATTAAAGAATACATTTTTCTCACTACGTGACAAAACTAGGACCCAAGACTAAATGTTTAGCATTAACTATCACCAGCAGATTAAAGACAGATCTAGGTATTTGAGAATCCAGGTTCTGATTAGGTTCCAAAACAGAGACTATCACCTCTCACCATATATCCAGGGCTGAAATTAGCTCACTCCATCCCTTCTAAATATTGAATAAATTGTTTCTCATTGTTAAACCCAAGATGGAAATGACCCGGAAAGAAAGAAAAAATTAACAGGCTTCCTCTGCCCTCAGTGATTAAGCATACTTCCCCAGTGTACCATAAAGGAAACAAATTTATGGTTCACGAAGGCCTATCACCCTACACTACACTCAGTAAAAAGTATTTTTAGTCAGTTATAAGTGCTTTTCCGATTTTAAATCAACAATGCTGAGAAACACTAGCTGCTGAAATTTAAATATCCCATGATCCGCGGAAGGAGGACTTAAATTTAGGGGTATAATATATATTCGTTTACTAGTGAGATCTGTTTTCTATCTAGATCAGCACTGTCCAACAGAACTTTCCGGAATGATGAAATGGTCAAGATTGCTCTATCCAGTACAGTAGCCATTAAACACATGTGGCTACTGAAATGCGGTTAGTGCAATTATTGGGAACTGGATTTTAAATTTTATTTAACCTAATTTAAATTTAAATAGCCACATGTGGCTAGTGGCTACTGAATTGGAAAGCACAGATCTGGCAGAACTAGACTGTAAAATGCATAGACTGCAATCAGGTGAACTGGACTCTAGTTCTGCCACTGACTACTTTGTACCTTTGTCAAATAATTTATTCACTCTGATAATGTTTCTTTATCTGCAAAGTGAGAAACTCGACCATTCCTAAGATTTCTTCTGTCTGTTACACTATAAAAATAGCCCCATGGTGACTAGAAATTGATATAATACTACTGTCCTCATGAAAATCAGTCTTTTAGCTACACCATGCACATTCATGAACACAATAATCTGTAATCCAAATAATCTGTAATATTTGAGTGAATATAAGAAGATTCTGGAGAAATAGCAGTTTTATAGTATTCTGTTGGCTTTACCCTTCCTAATCCTACTCCTGGAGTGCAATGATACTGCTTGGGAGAAATATATAACTCTGATTCCTTTGTATCAATACCTGATTTACCGGTTCACTGATTCATATCATTTAGTCTCTCAGTTTATTGAATACACTCAGTACCAAGCACAGTTATTATATGATGTGATAAATGCTATGAAGGAGAAGACAGCTTCTAACCTAGTTTGGGGGAGTGTGAATGTGTGTGTGTGAGTGAGTGTGTGTGTGTGTGTGTGTGTGTGTGTGTGTGTGTGTGTGAAGTTTTCCCAAAGAAGGTGCCCAAAGCAGACATGGGGACTCTGTACTGCCCTTCGCCCTGGGCTGTCACTTTAGAGTGCTCTTTTCTGGTTCATTCCTCCTCACTTGGTGGTTGACCCCTGACCTTAGGCTTTGGGTAGGAAGAACCCTGGAGCACACTTCAAAGGCTGTGAGTTCCCTCTTTCTCAGGTCTGTACTTCCACAGGTGAACTGCACTACTGGTGTGCACAATAATAAACTGAAGGAGGGGGCAAAGAAGTGGGGATTTTGAGGTGTGTGCGTGGAGTTTGATCCTGTGAGCACCCCAGAATGTCTACATGTGAGAGCTAGAGTCTCATCAAATGGAGGGATGGAGAGAGGTGTGGGAGAGAAAGGGAGCAGGCCGGGGCCAGGGGTGGGGCTGTGTTATAGGTGTCCTCATCCAGCATCACCGCCACATTCTGGCTTGGATCTCCAAGGAGAGCAACAATTCTGTACGTGAACTTTCCAAGTCATTATGGAACTATATCCATGAAGGTTAGAGGACAGAACATACTTACTAGTTTATTAGTTTGGTTTATACCTTTCCAATATTTAGACATATTGTGCAAGGGTTTCCATTTATACTCTTGCCCTAATATTTGTACATTTGCCTCTAATCTGCAGATGTAAGGCACAGGCCTTACACGGACCCAACTTTATTTTGAAGTTTTTTCTTAATCTAATGATAAGGTGTGAGGATTTGGTAAAAGAGATTAATTATAATTTCATTAATACCCTCATATAAGAGTAACATATTTTGCATCAGTTTAGCTACAGTAGGTTAGATTCTCAAGTTAAAAGAAATGATAACTAGAGAAGTTGATTATAGGCTTTGAAGGAGAAATTTTTTTTTTTAAAACATAATATACGACTGTTGTTCACTGTATCTAATTATTTATAGAATGTATAGGTGTACATATATAACATAGATAAATGACTATTAATACGTGTCTTCTGCATTAATAATGACAACATAGTAGGATGACAGGACTTCAGAGCTGGAAGTGGACTCAGGTATCACTTAGTCTCACCATTTTTATAGAGGAGAAATTTAAGGCACAGATATCTTAATTCGTTCGTTATGATAGACTCTATTAGACCTTTAACCGGAACTGTGCAAGCTATTAAAACTAGAGCTGATCCACAGTCCAGGAGTTAAGAAAAACAAAATGAGATAGAGAAGAATATAGACAGTCATCTCTTCAGCCTTTTAGACTATCTTTTCATGTTCATGTTACTTGACTGTGTTCTTAAATCACTATGGAAAATGTTTCCCCAAAAGTGGACTTTTTGTTTCTAGGAGACCAAACCTACTTTAAAGCAAAGTTAAATGTTCCCGTCTATTACCATGCCAAAGGGAGCTTTAGACACCTCTATACAAGTCCAGCATACAGGAATTCACCCAGAGTGAGTTCCCTGCAGCCGGGCACCCGGATGGGGCAGTGGGATAGCACCAGAAGGAGAAGGCATTATTTGTCTACTTTCTCTCTGCCCATTTGGAAAACCAAGCATTATAGGCCCTGGACAAAAGTACCAAGGAGATGGGAAGGGCTCCGTTGGTGTGGCATTTACATGCACTTCATGGACAATCAGATTCAGTGAGGATAATAAAGCATTAGAACGGTGCTAAGCCATCCCAGCAGGCAGTGTGTACAACTAAAGTACACATACTTTTACCAAACAAGATTTTAATGTGAAGATCTAGTCTAATAACTAAATAGGCTAAGATGATTGGGTCGTTTTTATTATTTGTGATTTGAAGGTTTGAGGCTTTGCTTTCTCTGCCAGATGAAAATCAGGAAGAGAAGCATGCCTGCTGTTGTCTCTGATGTCTGCCAGACTGCTGATCAAGAGAGCTGACAGAGCAAGGACAATTAAGTAAAATGATGAGTCTTCTCAGATCTGAGGGATAGAAATGCATTATAACTGAGTGTATTGAAAGGAAATCTTCATATATTGGTTATTTCAATTTTATTTTAAATGAAGCAGAAGCACTTATTTATGCTTATGTTATTAACCTACTAAAAAGCATCATATGTGTTCACTCGATCCAAATGTATTAAATGTGTTTACAGGCAAAATTAAAATAAACTGAAAATATCTGTGGTCTCTTTGACACAGTCCAAACTTCACTTTAAGGCACAATAACAGCAAAATTTTTCTGGGTTTTAAACTCTCAGACAACATCAGGCCCAATGAATGACATTTTAAATACTCCTATAATTCAGAACGTATATACGAGTTTGCATATAATAGGAGGGAGAGAGAGGAATGAAGAGCAAGTTTCAGAGTAGGGAAAGTAATTTGGTTTTTGAAACCCTGGATTAGACACATTTCGTATCAAAAAATAATTTCCGGGAAACTGGGACTAGTTGTGTGTGTGTGTGTGTGTGTGTGTGTGTACTATCTATCTTTTATGCTTTTGAGAACTATTACATTTATCAAAAAAATAAATAGTGAGAATACCAAAAGGAAGACACCTTCAAAAATACTATTTTAACAAGGATTTAAATACCTGAAGAACTGAAAAATAAAGATCACTCATGCTAGGGTTCAGAACTTTAGCACTTCCAACTGTGGTCAGTCCTTGCTTTGATGTTCGGGCCAGGTTTTATGAGCTAGAACAGTTCTCTTTTTATGTAGATGGAGTCCAATTTATTTTAGCTCAAGATTCTGTCTTTTAAAACCTCACCCTGAACTTCTTAGAAAACCCAAAGGTCATATTTACAGAATAGATGCACAGCAAGATTAAATACATGTGGAACTGTTTGAGCAGCATGTCTTCATTCTATCAGAGATGCTGTTAGTCTTCTGATGGTTACTTTTGCAATATAAAATACATATCCTGGATTAGAAAAACGAATTCCCCACCTGACACACTCATAAACAGTTTTTTAAGGGCTAATTTTAGATTGTTTCTAGTTTTTTTTTTTCATTTCATCAACAGGGACATTTTAAATTTTGAAGAATTCTCCAGTGACTCTCAAGACCGTCATGTACGCAAACACTCCTCCCTACACAAACCAACAAATGTGGGGGCTTTTGGAAAGATGTGTTATGAAAAGTGTTACGAAAAATTGATAATGTAAGATGATGTGATGTATAGAAGAAGGCTAAAAACAATGACAAACAGCACAAAAGGAGTAAGTTGCACTATCATTGCAGTATCCGACACACTGTAACTTCATGGCTGTGACCACTATGTTCTGGGCCCTTACATTTCACAGTGTGGTCTTTCCGTATGCCAAGTTGTGCCACCAGAGTTTTGTTTTAACTACAGTACTTCTCATTTATGAACTCTTTGTAGTTCATAAAGCATTTTTGTATTATTATGACTTCACTTGCTTCTCACCATAACCCAGAGAGATAGGTAAAATAGGAATTTGCCCACATACTATAGAACAGGAAAAAGGATCTCCAACTATAGTCATATTATACCCCTAAGTAGTTCTGACGCCAGAACTACTTGTAGTATAATATAGTTTTCTCCCTACCAGACTTTGAATCAACAAACACACACACACACACACACACACACACACACGATTTAAAAGAAAAGAGAAACTTTCTAAGGAAATCTTTCTCCTCATGAAAACTGCTATTATATTTCCAGTCTCCTCTTCTCTCTTTGAGATTGGTTAATATATACAGGTGCTATTTAACTTAACAAACACAAACAGTGGTTTTTAAAAATGATAGCTTTTTAAATCATAGAAATCTTTCACTTTAAGCAAATATAAGATATAAAAATTCAGTTTGCTGGGAAGAAGAATTAGGGGATTATATTACTTTTTTACAAAAAGACTCTGAATTGGATTGCTTTAAATAGCAAAATTCCCCAGCATATTTAAGATATGTTGATTTATGAAAATCTGATTCATACAGAACTTTACAGGAATACATCTGTTATATAAATCCACGCTCACCTGTAATTTACTCTAGAGGGAACAATTGAGTGATAATAATAATAACATACTCATATAGTTCTTCGTTACATATTTTAAAGTGCTTCCCCTAATTTATTGCATGTCTTTGGCAACCTTATAAGGAGGCAGAGAGGGTATTATTATCCTTTCTTTACAGATGAGAAAGTGAGAGGTTAAGTGACTTGCCCAAGGTCAGACAGACTATTCATTCATTCACTGCTGTTTGAGTGATGGAGTTTTAACGGGGTAGTCAAGGAAGTAAGATTCTTCCTCCTAATTTTTTTTTAAGCAGCTGTGAAGGCTATTAAAACAGAGGTGGATGATCTCACAAATATAATGCTGAACGAAAGAAGCCAGACACAAAAGTGTACATACTGTATGAGTCTATTAATGTAAAATTCAAATGCAGGTGAAATTAATCCATGGTGGCAGAAGGAAGAATAGGGGTAAACTTTGATAAGAGGGGGTGGTGACTGGAGGCTAGGGGGGGCTAGGAGGGTTTGCTGAGATATGATAATATTCTATTTCCTGACCTAGCTTTTGGTTGCATAGTTACGTCACTGTGAAACTTCACTGAGATGTAGACTTATGATTTGTCTACTTTTCTTTATATATATTATAGAAGTTTTCTTTTAAAAAAGGATTTTAC
Source organism: Rhinolophus ferrumequinum (assembly GCF_004115265.2). Lineage (NCBI taxonomy): Eukaryota > Metazoa > Chordata > Mammalia > Chiroptera > Rhinolophidae > Rhinolophus > Rhinolophus ferrumequinum. Next base: position 58,328,733 of record NC_046288.1, read on the forward strand.
ATTTTAAAAAAACAGTACAATGCACATTAGAAGATCACTATATTACACTTTGAACTTAATTTGTGATTTCAATTAAGTTTCTTAGCTGTATTTTTAAAATGAGAGTATGAACTAAATCTGAAGAGTTTAAAGACAGAAGAAAAAGTTTATAGGAAAAATAGCCAGGATCATCTTCACCTCAAAAGTTGCTATAAGAAATGGAAAATTGGAGCACATTAAGATAATAGCATAATTCATTTAAGACTAGGTACAACATTTGTATTTAATGATATTAAGCTAGGAACTGTAGGGAAATGGAATTAAGTTGTTATTCACACAGTATACTCTAGAGAGAATATATGAATTTAAGGGAGATAAGATTGCGGTTTAAAAAATATCCATTTGTGTTTTAGCACTGTGTACATTAGGGTGCTGCAATGGGCATCAGGGTAGAACACCAACGGTAATAAAAACTGGAGCTGGATGTAAATATGTGGGAACAAACAAGAGCTCCTAAGGGCCCCAAGTAGCCTTCAATGTAAGAATGTCTGGGAGGAATATGTTTTGCCCATTATCCAGGATAGAAATCACAGGTGCATTCAATTGCCTAAAGCAATTTCAAAATTTATACTGTAGTTTTCCAAGAATCCTTCGCCCCCTGTGACCCTATAACCCTGACAGCTAATGCTGCTCTTGTATGCAAAGCTACCACTGATGACAGATGTTTCGTTTAATTTTTACATATGGTCTTTTTTGTTATTGTTGTTTCATTTTATTCTCTTTAAAAAGAATCCACTACAGTATCCCACCCCCCAAACCCCCCATTATCTATTGGTATTACCAAATACCTATCTTGGTATTATAGGTCAGGAAGAGAGAATTGCCAGGCGAAGGGTCAAATTTGGTCCTAGGGTGCTTTCACTTCACCAGTAATGTTTCAAAGGCAGCTATACTATAGCTATGATTACAACTTGGTGAGTTTCGCCCCAGGAGGGCTGTAGAAGGCATCCTGTGAAGGAAGAAGACTTTGACCTTCAACCCAGCCACACATTTGTTTTAATTCCTAACCAACTGTCGTGTTCCTGTGCATCAGTTTCACTAGGATTTAGCTATTTTTTAAAACATAAATATTTTACCCTGAACACCTGCACGCTGCATGTCACATATTATGTGGAATAGACATGATCAAGCGTATGTGATCCCTGCATCCAGGATGAGTACGAAACGGAGCTGTCCTGTGGAATTAGGGTTATTAGAGTGTCACCTTGTGTTTCCCAATATTGCTCATGTCATGAAATAGATCAAAAAGGCAGCTCTGGTGACAGGGAAGAGACACAGCGAGAGGCCAGGGTGAAGGGTCTGTACTCTTCAGGGCTCAGTAAGCTGCCCCCACTTCTCTAACTGGCAAAACATAAACAATCAGGAGAAACTGGGACCTGCCTGTCTATGAGCAAGTCCATGTGGAATCATTTCATGACCTTTTTTAATGACAGAGATCAAGTGGGCACAACTGTTTCTCTCTGGGTAGAACCCTTCCACAAAAGAAAAACTCCTTGAATCACTGTGGAAGCTTTCCTATACTAATTCACAGTTACTCACACCTGATGTCCTTGAAAACATTTTATTTAAGCAAATGAGCATATTCCTGAATTTAATCTCCCTTGTAGCAGAGCTACATAAAGAAAATTCTCTCCTGTGATCTTCCTAAGAGTTTCTCTGTCCCTCCTCCCACCCGGAATCTCCCTCTCTTTTTCTCTTGGGTCAGCTCTGTAGATGTGTTGTCTTGTAACCCTTACTATATAATAGGCCATAATACTTTTAAACTTTTACTAATTTTCACCCTTTTTGTTATATACATAAGACAGATACATTTGTTACATATAATCTTGACCATAGCTTTGAATAACTTGTTGGACTTCCATTATTTTTCTAGAAATTGTATGGAAATTTACAGAATTTAACAAAAAAGATAAATTGCGATACTTGCCATGAAGCCTTGTTCACCTGGCTTCCCTGGTTCACCCTTAAAAAAGAATAATGACAATTTTATTAATGCTATGAACATTAAAAAATTTTTTCAATCTTTTTTTTTTTTCTTTTTCATAGCACCGACTGGGACGCATGAATGTCAAATATACTTCTCAGGCTAAATTGAGGAATGCAAACACAATGCAATACAAAAAGGAGCCAATATTCTTTCTCCAAACGCATTTTATAAACATTTGAGTATTTAATAAAAGGAGTCTAGATTATAGCAGAGATTTAAGATTATGCCAGAATGTATTCTAAATAAAATTAATAAGAGCAATTATACTGTAAGTCAATAAATGGTCCTAGAAAAATATTTAATTACAATACAGTAATAACTCATTTGTTACGTCCTGTTTATAATGACACAAGATAATGACATGATCCTTTTTATGAGAACTCAGCACTTCTATATATAGAGCAGAGAGACAATTGTTCTTAGTGCAGGAATTAAATAAAAAAAGGAGTAGAGATTGATTTTGAATTTGGGTTATTTTCAATCAATGATGGCTGAAGGTAACATGCTTTGTTAAAAGTGACAGCATATAGTAAAATAAAATTTTCTGCCATATCATACCACTATCATACTATCATAACTTTCTAATATTCAGATTTATACAGAATTCCTTATCATGTTTTATTATACTATTATAATGACAGTCATTGGGTACATGTGTTTTCTGGAAAAACCATGCTTGTAATGCCAATATACAGAGGGTGCCAGAAATATATATATACACGTTTTAAGAAAGGAAAAAACTGAATTAAAATTACGCTGATGGTAACCACTTTGAGCACCTCCTGTGATGAAAGAAGTCAAACATGACTTGTATTCATCTTTTGTTATTGATATATATATTGAGCATTACAATTTTAATGCAGCTTTTTTCCTTTCTTAAAATGTGAATACATTTTTTGGGCACCTTATGTATATAGATGTTGCTGGACTTTAAAAATAAGTACCTCTCAGTTTATCTTTATAAAATATTTTTCCAGCGGTTATGATAATATATAAAAATTAACTCTGAGACTATAAATCCAGTACAAATTGTATTTGTGAAATTAAAAAAATACTCGTACCTTTGTATAAAAAGCTCCATTTCTTACTTAGATGAATAGACTACAGTCATCTAAAGGATGACATAATATTTGGATGGTTTACAGTTTGTCATTCCTTAACTTTATCTTGTTTCTTGGAAGCAATTTATACCTTGAATTTTCTGTAGAGTATACAATACCCGATGATCTGATTCATTCTGTATGATCAAAATGGTTTTAACTATTCCTCTTATTTGAAGAGACACTCATTGTATCTTTGTTGGCAACCAGCAATCAACTGGAGAGCTTTAAATATCCCTAAAGCTGCGGCTTTCTCTATCTTTTGGGATATCCTCCCAAGAAAAGGGGAGACATTTTAGAATGAAACCACTATCTCTGATGGTTCAGTGAGAGCAGTCCCAACAACCAGCAAATCATATGTTCCAAGTTAATTCCTCATTTCATATGACAACTAGCAGCAGATTTCAGAAAGATAAATGGGGCTTATGGAAGGTTGTCTCAGAAAAGTTTTAAAGTACCCTATGTGAATCATTCTTTGAAAAAAAAATACAATATATGAATATAAAAATAAAATATACTAAAACATTAATGACCGTGGCTGCATATTTTTTTCTTTTTGGTTGTCTTTATTTTCAAAATTTTCTACTCTGTGGATAAATATTTTCATCATTATTTTTGCGCTATGAAAACACTAATGAAAATATTTGAAGTTAAAGCAATACATTAATCAATTCAATTCATCAATGAACCTGAATTTCATATCCTAACTTCATAATATAAGTGTAAAATTTTTTCACCTTTTCCATGTAGTTCTTTCAATTTCTGGATTGTGTCTACCAAACCAAACTATTTATCTAGTGTCCTGTGCCACTATATTATTGACACTTGATTAATCTTAACAACTAACTACTTAGTAACTTAGTACTTAGATCTACGTATTGAAATCACTTTTATTTTTTATAAAATTTTTTGGGTTAATGGAGATCACTTTTAAATCATTTCTATTAATCAGCTTCACATATGAAGTACAAAAGATATTCAAACCATACTCACTGATATTTTGTTGTTTTATTAGCAATTCTTTTTGGGTAAAGTTATTTACAGGGGATTTAGTATTAGAAAGATTTGATTTCTTTGCTTTTCATAAATCCTATGGGAGTTTCTTATCTCTGCCATTGATCTTTGGGAAATATTATTACTCCCCATGCTAGTTTTTCAAACTTGTCTCCCATTTAAACCAAAGGCATTGATGCACTCCATGATAGTCAGGACACAAGTGACATCAGACATCTCCAATCACAGGCTTCTGGAGGCTTACCTGAAAACCAGCTTAGTGGCTGTCGCCAGGTCTCTCTCAGTAGTGTGTGTGGGTTCCCCGTGGATTGAGTGGTACAGCTGAATCCTACTGGCAGTGCTTCTTTCCTTGGGGACTTTTCTAGCATCCAATTTCCCTCAACCCACTCCACTCACTCAACCCCCTAACCCTACAGCCCCTCCCAACCCCATTCCATCCCAATTCTTAGCCCTTAAAACAAAACAAAACTTGTGAGAACAACTGATCCACAAAGCAACTCACGGGCACTCCGGGCATTCCACGGGGGCCATCTTTTCCTGTGTCCCCAGGAGGTCCTCTTGGGCCTGGAGGGCCTGGGGGCCCTGGAGGCCCAGCCTGTCCTTGGTCACCCTACAATGGAGAAGGGGACAGAACAACCATGACTAGGAAAGATGAAGACTCAGGTCTCCTTTCCAACACTTTAAATTTATATTATCTAATCCACATTTATACTATGAAAAAACCAGAGCAACCAGAAACATGAAGCCTGTAGGCAATTTGCCTGCCAGCAGGGATCAAATAAATATTCATGCTGGGTGAGCAGAGTAGAGCTATTAAAATCAAAGCAGCTCAGGAACCAGCACTCTCAGCTCTTGGAAGTGGTATGTCTATTATCACTATATTCAGAGCTGGGACAAAACTTTTGCATAACTTCATTCATGATAATGCTGCATCAGTTATAGCCACATTGTTTAATAAAATGGCTGCATTTGAAGTTGGGCAAATGTGTTTACTTTTTCATAACCTATAACATTAAGCATACAAAGCTCTTGTCATGATGTATAATAATGTATACATTACCAAAGCTAGAGACCTTAGAAACGGGGTCCATTACTATTATATCTTAAGCTGTCTTTCTTTTTTTAATTAAGAAAGAACTAGTTAGGCTCTCTCTATATGTTTATTTTGGTACTTTCATATACATTTGGTACATCATATACATTCAAACAAATGCAGCTCATTGAACATAATTTTGTTCCAAGGTATTTCCAAGTAACCGCCCCCATCCCCATCCCACCCATGAGAGATAAATGGCAAAGCAACAGTATACAGAGCAATAACTGAATGCAAAGAAGAAATCAGACTTGAGCCAGAATAAGCACTACCTTAATCAGGCGGCGTTTAATGAGCTGCTGATCAGCAGAGAGAAACCCATGATTGATTTTAGGAAACACCATCTGATCAGTCAGGTGAGGTCAAAGGTTGAAGTTCAGAGATGAGAGAGTTGAAGAATAGACATCAGAAGGCCCCAAGAAAGAAATAAAGATACACACATTAGACTTATAGTGACTATTAAATAAAACAGAACTGGCACTTGTGTCTGAGATTAGACCTTCTGGCTCTCCTTGAAAGAAATATAACCCTGAAACAGGACGGTGAGACCAGAGTTTTATTAGAAATGAACCTTTTTTGCTTTTTTGTTTTGTATCCCATCATTTTGCTGTGGGTGTTGGGCCTTTGTAACACAGTATATTAAAGAAGCAGGTAAGCGCGAGTCACCTGCATTCTGTGCTCTGAGCAGAAAGTCCATAGACAAAGCGCCAGTTCAATTTCCGTCAGACTTGTCAACCAGCATAATGTAGCATGAACACAACTGCCATTTTATGGATGCCGAAGTCCAGAGTATTTAGGATTATTTAATTGACATATCACAGAGCTGTGCAATGAATGAAAATTAAACCATTGAGGCATGGCACAGTCCTAGAGTCATGTCTGCCTCTATTCACTGTCCCTGCTCATCTTCAATACCTTCCTCTCTTACAAGCTCAAGATTCTCCTTCTTAATATATTTGACCTCATTGATGTAGGTGAGGTCCGTAGGTCCCAATAACCTGATGTGCGTGATTAAAGGGAGCAGGGGACTCGGCAAGCCAGTTTAGCTGTTCTTGCTCACTCTTATGCTGATTGTAGGCTCTGACCGAGCAGGTATGGATGCCAACCACAAACCTTGACGGTGAGGATCTGATTACTGTGCAGAGCAGCAACTGTGGGGAAGCCTGGCAGACCCTATGGACATGGCACAGTACCAAAACACGACACAAAACGTCACACAGACATTTCACTGGTGGACAAACAAAACAAACATGTACCTAATACCACCCTGTCCCAGCTCTAAGTCTTGCCTTGTTTGACATACCATAAATAAAATCAGACACACAAGGCTCGCAAATGAACCGTTTCTTAAAGGGAATGGCCCGACTGAGAATTTGCAACTGCTTCTTGTGGCACGTACAGTAAGATCTGTGTATATCGTCTTAACATGTCTGGAATCTTATGTACAAAAGTGTTAGTACAAAATGGAGATAATTACAGACACTGTTATGAAAACAACACTGCAATTTCCCCCTATTGATATTCTGTTGACTCTACAATTCAGGGCAGACAATATGTGTATTGATTCTTTTTTGGACAACCATGAGCAGAATTTTGCAGTCAGATCAGAAGTATTTCTCGGAATAAATGCAGTATGCCTCATAAAATATAGTCTTACCACCCACATATCAAAATTTCTCTCTCCAATCATATGATTCTCAGGTTTTTCCTGTTTCAGAAATTCCGGCAGAGGTGGTAGATGGAAATCTGTCTCTTATAATATGCGTATTTCATGTCAGAAGGAGTTATGGTCACACTCTGTGGTAATTACTTCTGTCACATAACTTTTCCAAAAGAACTTGACAGTTCACACACCCCTTGAAGCAGAAAAGTGGTTTTGAATTCCTTAACCCAAGGAGAATGGGGAGATATGTTTTAGGGTCCTGTACTTCACTAACTGTATGAACTCATCCTCTCAGGCATTATGAATTGGGTAGGTCTGAGAGAGAAATTTTGCCTTTGTTCTATGTTCTATTTCTTTTCTAACAACATGTGATATTGGACCCATTTATTCCATTTTTTTTTCACACAGAACATGTTTAACATACAAATAAAACAAACAACAACTACAGCAATACATGGCCTCAAGTGTCTGCCGGCTGCCTTTCTATGTTCTCTCCTCCTTACTGTCTTCTCCTCTTCCCACCCAAATCTATTTTAGGGATATTTTTAGGTAAGGGCAGAAAATTTTTAGTTTTTTAATTTGACCATTTTGGTATATTTTCTCCCTTATTTTCCCCTTATTAAGAATATAGTTTTTTCTTTTTAAGAAAGCCAATAAAATTATGTTTGTAGTGTGACATCACTTCAGCCCTAATGTCTTTGATTCTCATTCTTTAGAGCTGAGCCTTCTCAGGAAGCAAAGCAGAGGAAATTGTATCCCTTTTGCCAAATCCTTTCTGATAAGGTTATTAAGTAGCTGGGTAGTTTCAAGGTGACCTGTATCCTCTTTTTCTTCCCCCTAAGTAAAAGTCCTTTAAGCATAGACTCTACACAAATTCAGAAATGGTACAAGTTGGAAAACAGATGTGTACAATTTGCTTTTGTTTTACTATAGAATATGAGTTTAAAATGTTATTAGATGGTAATGTGCCAGCATCCTTCCATCTGTGACTCATTAGCCCTATATTACACAGTCAGAATTTTATATATAAACCTCATATTTATGTAACAAAGAACAAAAACAGATACAAACAAGAAGTCTATGAGGGATCAGAATCTTGATTAGTGGCGATAAATCATAATGTCACTTTAAACGGGATTATCTAACAAAAATAATTTAAAATTAAAAAGCTTTTAACAGCACACATGGCAGGCCTTACAAATGTTTTGAAATTTGAATGTATAAATAAGTCACTTCTTGTACTCATATCTGAGCATGATCAGCTTGCTCTTTGATCATATTTGCTAAATGCTAAAGAAAAAAAAAAGCATTAAGTTTTAGAACTTCTTAGTTTGGCTTCTAGCATTAACCAGATCTAAAAAGGAAGTAGGTAGCTATTTCCCACCTTGAACAGACCTTTTCCTCAAACAGAAAATGTCTGATGAAGCTGATTTTATGTTCCTCAATCATCTTAACTGTGGACATGCTACCAGTTAGGTACTTAGAGCTCCATTTTAAAGATTTCATTAGTGATCTAGGCAAAAGGACTTCAGGAGTTTACATGTAGCAAGATCGAAAGGGGACATGTGGAGGAATTCTTTTAAATTTTAACAAAAATCCCAGGGCCTGGGCTGCAATGCCCTGGGACCCTGTGCGTTTCGAATGGGGGTTAATGCTTGAAGGGTACAAGCCAGTGTCCTGGGAGCACTTAAAAGCAATAATAAACATTGTACATTTTTCTTAAGAGTCAATTTTAATTAATGGTAAATCATTTTAAACATTTTTATATAAAGCAAACATGGACATAATTTGGGGTAGAATGTAAAATTTGCACACATTTAAAAAATTTTACTGTTTGACAGTGGTAGAGAAGTTGTTCTCCTTGGTGGTTATCTCCAGATCACACACAGACAATGAGCTGACTCTCCGTTTCCTGCAGGTGGTCTCTGGAGGGTAAGTGTGAAAAGCACTGGTGCTGAATCTTATCTGTAGGTCATGGCTTTGTGTAGCCATGACTTCCGGGCTTCCCTCCCTCTTCACACAGAAAGTATACCTTTGCATTAAATGTGCCATTTTCCCACAGTATCATTAGTCATCGTTCTTTCTAAATAAATGGAATTCAGATATTTTACTTGGTTTTACATCTCAGAAAACTTGCCTGGTACACAGATGGTTCGAATGGGCATGGAAAAAAAAATGTGTCTCCAGAAAAACATGGAGAAAGAGTCCAGGAATAAGCGGAAATACTGAAATAATTTGTACAAATTTCACCCCAAAATATTTTAAATTTTTAAGAAATGGGATTTACAAGAGCACAAAACTACCTTATACAACCCATTTTCTTCCTGAGAGCATAAAGACTCAAACTGCTTAGTGAATGTTCCTGACGTGCTGTGAAGTAGGTAGCCATCATCTCAGGACCAGGGTTTTGACAGCATTAAAGGAGGAGCTCTCTCTCCCTTCATTACCTTCTAGGAGGAAAGATGCAAGCCTACCCCAAAGGGATGTTGAACAAATAAATAATTCATAAGAAATGCTTCTCACTACTTAGAAGCCATAAATTCAAGATGCTATAGTCATTTTTATCGAGTACTCAGTAATGATGAGTGTTATGTGTTATATGCTTACACTATAGTGAGAAAACTTTGTGTTTTGTCAAAAGTATTCAAGGCAATGATAGAGCCAGAAATTCAATTCAGGAGTTCTAATTCCAGACTTTGTCATCATGTAATTTATGTGTTTCTAATTTCTGTCTACTTTATTTATAGTTTAAGCATTAGAAAGCTTCAAAATTGACTCACATTGTACAATATTGAAGAAGTATTTGTTGAATGCCTTCTGTGCAGCATTCGCTGTATTAGGCCCTGGGGATTGAATGGTGAGTGAGACCCTAAGCTCATAGGGTGTAACATCTAGTGGGGAAATGAGGAAAAGTAAGCAAGCAGTCATCATATGGAGTGACAGCTATTATGATCGACAAGGAGAGGGGCTCTGAAGGAAGTAACATGTGCCCCTAACGCCAGGTTTGAGGAGCCGTAGAAGACTTCCCCAGCCGAGTGAATGAGGGGATGTGGGTTGGCAGAGCAAGAGGAAAACTGAACACAGAGACTGTTTAGGAAAACGTTGCCATAGTCTAGTGAAGGGACTGTGTCCTAGAACTAGGGGAGGGACAAACTGATAGTTTCAAGTGTTATTAAGAAGGTTGAATTTGCAGCACTTGTTGCTTGGCTGAGAGTATAGGAGAAAGAGGAAAGGAGAATGGTCCTTGGTCTAGAGGGGACAGTAGGAGACTGAGTTCTCTGGGCAGGTAGGTGGTTACAGATAATGAATTCAGTTAGGGACTTGCTGAATTCGAGGTGTCTGTGGACAGCCTCGAGGTACAGGTGGGATATGCACATAAAACAGTCAGGAGACAGATGGGAATTACGAGGCATAGGGCTGTGGAAATCATGTAGGGAGGTTGTAGACAGAACATATCCAGGAAAGAACACTTGGAAAGACTGGTTTAAGGGCTAAGCAGAGGAAGAGGCAACTACAAAGAGGATTACTATGAAGTGATTGTAGAAGCAGGAGGAATGCTAATTCTCTTCTACACAGGCAAGTGACTCAAAACGATAGACATGCATACTTGACTTCACTGTTTACTGCATCATTAATTGTGCTGTGCAAATGTACATAAATGACCCACAGTAAGAATAAGCTAACAACGGCCAATGTCACTGACAGTTAGTGTTCACTGATAAGCACAGGGAGTATGTATACCTGAGGCTGTAGAGCTTTGGAAGAGAAAACAAACAATTATTTTAACTGTAAAGGTATTTAAGGGGCCATAATAGCAAATCATATTGGAAGAAAAAAAATGTGTTATGTTGAGAAATGAGAATCCCTGAGGTTTTCCATAATGTAAATAGTATCAAGATTCTGTTTTCCCCAAATGTAACATGCATTACAAGACAACCATTACAGTGGCTATGTGTGCAGCCTAAATAAAGATAAATATTCCTACAAGTTGATAAAATGATTTCTAGCTAAGAGAGACCAGATGGGAAAATATTATAATAGAATGCAAAAATATTTAGGTGAAAGAATAACGTTAGTTTAACAGCAGGAACTGTTAGAAGGCTAAATAAGGAAAGAAAAGAAATTAAGAAAAAGAAACACGCTGCCAAATCATTCTCTATTGGAGTAGACGGTCTAATCTTTCTGAGTAGAAAAATTAACTATATGAAACTCTAAATAGCTAAAGGAGTCCTTTGAAAAGCCGTAATATGAGCATTTAGGCCAATGAAAATCAGAATTTATAATTGACTGAAAAAATTGCCTTATGGAAATGCTAATGATGGAAAGAACTAGCTTTCTGTAGTTGAATTGTACAATATTGACTCAAAATGTTATCCTTTGTTTTTTATAGATACTCTAAGTTTCGTTCTATTATTGTATGCTATCATAAATGTTTATCCTAGTCACTCCAGGAACTACCTGTTTATTTGTAAATAAGTATAAATTTACAAATTATTTAGAAGAGAAAGAAAAATGCAATCTTTACATTGACAAATATGATTAAGTACTATAGTTACTAAAATGCTAAGTAAAGACAAACTGCAAAAGATCTGTGAATAAGCAGAAAGACGGCAGATAACTTTCAACACTGGCAAGTGTGAAACTTTTAAAAACTGCCTAAACACTACTGTGAAAGGCTCTAGCTGTCATATATGATCTAATAAGGGATTCCAGGTTGTGATGTTTCCTAAGGACATATAGCTAAGAAAGGACAGCAGGAGATGGAAAGAGGTCAGATTCCCAAAGAAGCATGGTCCTGTGGGAACCAGAGTAGTGTAGACACAGGATACATGGGAGAAAAATAAAACAGCCTAGAAGTCTGGGAAATCGCACAAAAACAAAATTTGTTATCGTTGGATCAGAGCTGTTCTTTCTGTTAGGACATTAAGGGAACTGTCCTGTCTGAGGGTTTCTCATCATAATGAGCATGATGGTAACAATAGCGGTCAACATTCACTTGATACATAGTATGTGCCAGGTATTAGTCTAGGAGCTTTAAAAACATTAACTCTTAATCCTCACAACCATCTGACAAATGAGGAACTTGAGGCATGAAGAGGTTAAGGGTTTTGCCCACCTAACTGTAAGGAAGAGAGCCAAGATTCACACCCAGACCTTCTTCTCCTGAGTCTATCCTCTTAGCCATTATACTTTCCATAAATCCAGTTTCTGAATTTCATTCCCATTTATTCAAGAATTTAATAGGATCCTGCTATAAACAAGGCAGTACTTGGACATTAGGATTAGAAAGCTTTATCCTGGGCTTAATGGAGCTCAGAGTATAACCAAGAAAGGGAGACGTCAAACAAGCAACTACAAATGTGACTGAGATCTCTTTTGATATTTTATCGATGCTCTTTTTCTCTTAATTTTTTCTATTTCCTTTGCTCCGCCATCAGGCTCTTAGTTGGCCATCTGTTATTGCCTTAGAAGAAGTATGAGGAGACGGGGTGGAAAACAAAATTTGTCTATCAATATTTCTGGAAATCAAGAATATCTAGGAAGATACTCCCCCAAACTGGAAGAGTGGAAGACCCATGGTCCCCAAGAGCAGAAGGGATCTTAGCCCTGCTTCCCAGCAGCACTTCCAGGAAGGCAACAATACCTCAAAAAAGAATGGCTATGTGACATGTCTAGATGCAGGGCAACACAGGAAGCCTTGCAAAAGAGTCCCCTATCTGAGGCGGGGCACAGACAGTAGAAAGTTTCCTACGCCCACGATGCAGCGGTGACACACTCTACACCAAGGGCCATGCAGGTCAGTCCAGCCCTGCTGTCTTCTCAGCAGCAAACTGTATGGACTGATGACTGAAGACCCGGGGCCTCTCATTCCCACCGCCAGGTCTCTTGATGCTGTAAGACCCCAGAAGTGTGAAAGAGGCCTAATGGAGGAGGCAAGTATGGAGATCCCAAGAAGACTGACAGTTTTTTCTTTTTTTTTTCTTTTTTTGGTCAGCTCAGAAGAATGGAGGCTCAGATTCAGAAATCAAATGTTTATAGAAAATCGATCGCTTCTCGGCCTATTGGCTAAGAATAAGTGTAGAAATAGAGTCCTATTTCTTACTGATATCAGTTTTTGGCCTGAGATTCATACCCCAAAAGTGAATATAATGACTATAAACAAAACAAAAGCTATGAGTGCACAGAAAGGGTACCTAACCCAGGTTGGCCGGTCAGGAAGGACTTCTCCAAGGAAGTGATATTTACCTTGAGACCTACAGAACAGAGCAGCCCTATGGGCCTGCGGTGCCTGGCCACGTTCACGGGCACTGGAACCTTTCCTTCCTGATAGTATCATCACGTTGAATAATAGACCCAAAGAGAAAATATATTTTTCTTTTCCAAAGTAATACTGAACCTACACTTGGAACACAAAGATTCTGTCTTGTTCCAGGTACTCCCTTGAGATCTCGATCCTGTTCTCTGTATGGGGAAGGTTAGGATAAGGGCAATGGCAGTGATTAGGAAAACATGCTAACTTAGTGCTATAACTAGAAGAGCAGGCAGTATTCTACTAAAGCACGTTCTGACTAGGGAATGGAGTAAGGCTCCTGTAAAGGTGGGATTTGAGACAGGAGAGAGAAGATGACTAGAATGACAGTATCTGAGGTGGGTTGTGAACTTCCGCCTCTGTTACAAGGTACTGCAGTCTGCAGGGCACTGAGCAAAGATGTGGACGGTGCACTCTGGGATTGCTGGTAAGTGGAGTTTGGTTGGGGGTGAAGCACACACTTTTTAGGGAAGAGCTTGGAAAAGGCTATAGATGTGGGATGTCTTAAAAGAAGCTTAAAGAGGGAAGTAGTGGGAAGCTATGAAGATTTTTATACAATGAAGGTTCCATGCCAAGAGGAAGTCTGAGGAAGACAACCCTGGCACAATTACGAAGAGTAGATTTAAAAATCAAGATGTAGTCCTCTATGCCTTATCTGTAATTTCTGAATCCAAAGATCCCACCCCCCCCCCCAAATAAAATATGTCTTCATAAGTTTAAACTGAAGTTTTCTAAAGTTCGCAGTAAACTCATTTGGTGGCACTTATTTGAAGAGACGTGAGGCCATTTGTGGTCACTAATAATCCTTCTTCGTGAGAACATGCATATGTCTTACTGCAGAAATTGATGGTTTGATTACAGGTGCCTCTGGCTCTCTAAGGGTGCTAGACAATATGCGGTGTTTGAACGATATCAACTTTCTAAGGCCTAAAAGCTCTACATTCTGAAATGCATTTGACTCTGAGAGTTTCAAGAAAGGATTGTGAGCTTGTTTCACACTTGACAAGAAAGATCCCGTTAGCAGAATTAAAGATTATAGAAAGAGCAGTAAGGTTTGAAGGTTAGGCAATTATTTAAGTTTTGAACAATAAAATTCGTTAATATAGGTTAGTCTAGGAAATGCCTATCTAAATACATGATAATCTGAATTACACATTATGATTTACACCAGTTTATAGTAATTAAAGATAAATTTACCTTTATAATTTCAATTTAATTTTCAATCAGAACTATCCTGATCAATTTTTATATAGTCACATCTTTTAATTAACTTTTAATGAATAAGCACATTATAATTAGCATATATGTTTTGCAAGTAAATGCAAAGAAAGACCTGCGAAAATTTTGTTCTTTTAGGAAATTAAACAAACAAACAAACAAAAAACACCTCCAGAAGTCTTGTTTAGAAGATCAATTTGACTACCAAACAATGCATAATAATTTTCTTAAAAACTCCCTCTTCAAAAAAATAAATAGTGCAAAAGCAAGCTTTAATTCCACCCCACCTGAATTTTATGCAATTTGCATTTGAAATACAAATCTGAATTATGGAGCCCAAACTAACACTCTTTTAATTCTCCAGGACTCTTCCCTCTAAGATGGTACAGTACCATGCAGGGTGCAATACAGTATTTTGCATCTACTCTTCAATAAAACCGACGGTGCTTTCTAGTTGAGGTTGCCAGGTCAAGGGCTCCCCTCAACTTGAATGCACCCTATCCATTTTCTGAAAGGAAACAGTCTACCTCTGGGAGAGCAGGCACAGCAGGATCAGGAAAGAGCAGTGCCAGAAAGCAGGAGATTCATTAGCTGACGGGGCACCTTATACTGACTGGAAAATAGGCATTTCTCCAGTAGCCTGTGAGAAAAATTCAACTTTTTTTGCATTCTTCATTCTGGGAGAGAAAGCAAAAGGGTCCTGTTGTTCCCTAGACACTCTGTTTAGTATCTGGCTTCATGGATATGTGCTAAACTTCCTTTGTATGATACTAGATTGACTTGACTGTAAAATTCCCTGGGCATGCTCCCTGGATGGCAGCCTCTTTTCTTCTTCCAACAGAAGAGGTAGATGGCTGGAAGCCAGCCTGTAAAACAGCCAGCTGTACGGGTGCACAGTTATCCCTGTACTTCCTACTCCACCTCTGATATTCACCGTCCCTCATAAATAAACGTGAACCCACAGTAAATGCTTGATAGCCCTCTGCAATAGTGGAACTCTTCAAAAATGACCTTAGCAACACTAAGATAACGGAGTGCTTGAAAGGGTTCACTAGCACTTGGAGCAGTACTACTCTAGGGACCTTCCGCCACTAGCTAGCTGGTCCCATTCTCTAATACTGCATCCTCCTTTGGTCCACATCCTAAATTTTTCGTGTTTTCCCAGGGTTTGTTCAATTATACAAAACTAAAATATCTGTGGTTTGAAAGCATACCTGAAATTTGCATGTTTCCATATAGGACTAAAATGTTGACTACAATACAGGACACGTTTCAGTGCCCTATTATTATCTTTATATTTGATATCACTTATGCATATGGAGTAAATTCAAATGACTTTAAGGACTAGACAGATAACAGTCAAGAAACGGAAGCAACCTAGGTGTCCATCAATAGATGGATGGATAAAGAAGACGTGGTATAGATGGAATATTACTCAGCAATAACAAAGAATGAATTCTTGCCATTTGCAACAACATGGATGGACCTAGAAGATATTATGTTTAGTGAAATAAGTCAGACAGAGAAAGACAAATATCATACAAATTTACTTATATGTGGAGTCTGAAAAAAAAAACAAACCAAAACAAACTTACAAAACAAACTGATGGTTGCCAGAGGGGAGACGGGTGAAGGGATGGGTGAAAAAGGTGAAGAGGAATAAGAGATACAAACTTCCAGTTATAAAATAAATAAGTCACAGGGATATAATGCACAGCACAAGAGAGATAGTCAATAATATCGTAATAACTTTTTATGGTGACACATGGTTAATAGACTTATTGTGATGATGACATTGTAAATGTATGTAGAATTACTATGTTGTACACCTGAAACTAATATAATATTATATGTCAATTATACTTGGATTAAAATAAATAATAAGAGAGCAGGTTTAAGACAAAACAGAGTGGGGGGATTACCTGAATGGTA
Source organism: Rhinolophus ferrumequinum (assembly GCF_004115265.2). NCBI lineage: Eukaryota > Metazoa > Chordata > Mammalia > Chiroptera > Rhinolophidae > Rhinolophus > Rhinolophus ferrumequinum. The sequence goes on from NC_046288.1 coordinate 58,345,089, forward strand.
AGCCAAGCCAGGACTAAAAGGAAATAATGGCTCCACAAAGTAAAGCCAACCTTATGCTGCTACATCTTTACATATTTCAAGAAAAGCCAGAAATCCAAGGGTTTCTTTTTAATGACTGCTTCAGATTTCCAATGTTTGTTAGCAATTCAAATTTACTTTAAAACATTCTATAGTCCAAACAAAAATACATTTGACAGGAGGATTTGGCCCACAGACCACCGGTTAAAGATCTCTGATCTAGTATTTTTGAATACTGAATGAAAAACAAGACTAGTGTTTGCTTCAGAAAGGAAATAATACATTAGCCTTTGAAGGAACTTTACTTCATTGCATCAGCTTTTGAAGAAATGGTTACAAGTTCTCATTGCATCAATCACACGTTGTAATTCAGAACACTAGTTCTTAAATCATAAGAACTTCAACATGTGATTGTTATACAGGATCTCTAGGAGGAAGAACAGAACGAGGTGTAATTCCTCTTAGAAAAAGAAAGACTACATCCCATAGTGATGGATCCTTTCATGAGGGGTGCCATGATTTGAGCTCCTTATGAAAGAGGCTGTTGTCTTCTATGTGAGAGTTACGGTTTCTTTGGGAATCTCAGAACAGAATTTCCTGATTCCTGTGAAGTTAAATCTAAATTTTAGAATAATATAGATATTAGAAATCATAACATGAAGTTTCTAATTTTTGGTGGTAATTTCCTGGCTATGGTAGATGATGTTTTTTAATGCAATGTAGTACTGCATTTTTAATATTAAGTTGTAATACACTATAATGTTTATCGTATTTAATTTTTAAAAGTGATGTTTATTTGCACATATAATTTACTTGAAATAACTACAATGCTAATATTCAAATTCTTTTTTACTTCAAATTTCCTTTTATACCTCCCAATTTCAAATATTTAGAACAATAAGCCAGCCAAAAATGTGAAGAGTAAAGAAGAACTTGTTTGGAAAGTTACTGAAAAGAAGGACTCAAAATAAGCCATGGCTGCAATTCCTGATAAAATTCTCTCTTGATTTAAATGTACTTAATAATCCATTTATTAAAAAACTTTGCCACATATAACAGAAACAATATTCTTTCCTTATAATTACAAGAATTAATTCAAAGTGTAACATGGTCTTTTAATTTAGTAAATATTAAATGAAATGTTTGCCTTATGTACTAGTAAAGGAAAAAAACAGTAAATAACTGTTTTTTGCATTTGAACACGTGACATGATGTATATGTATATGTATGTGCATATGTATAAGTAAGACCAAGGAAAATATATTTCTCTGATATCATAAAAGATCAAACAGGAATAGCCCCATTTCCAAAATACAGACATGTTTCATAGGTCTTATTTTTTTCTTCAGTGCATCTTCAATTTCGTCACCCATATGGAACAAAGTTTACATTTTGAAAACCAGGTGGGTCTGGTATACTCAGATTAGTAACCTATTTTACTACCTCATCAGCTACAACTTTTATGATTCCCGTATGTGGCTAAAAAAATTACAAGATGTATGCCTATGCTATCATTATTGAAATTGAATTACTTAGTTACACATAAGGCACTGTCAACCTTTCTCCTTGTGTGATACAGAATATTAGCAATTAGAGAACACAAAAGTGAGGAAGAATAATTTATCGTTTTCCAGAACTGGGATAAAGCTTCATAAACATGGATAGTACAGTTGTCTGTTTCTTGACTTGTGAAATGTATGGGGAAATTAGTAAATGTTGGGAAAGTGGCATGAAACAAATGTGACTAAGAAAAAAATTATTTTCAAAGGAACTGCCAGAGTCAAATTGTGTATAAGGAATCATTATACAATTTGTGAATTTTTAGGTCTTTAATTTCCCTTCCACTCTCTTATTATTTGTAGGTTTTCCTTGTTATGACTGTCATAATGAGACATAAGGAGGGAAAGGAAAAAGGAAGTGAAAGTCAAACTAAGGATTAATATAACAGAGTGGTATGGGACATTAAGATAGCTAAAATAAATGAATGGGACTACATCAAATTAAAAAGCTTCTGCACAGCAAAAGAAACCATCAACAAAATAAAGAGGCAAGGAACCAAATGGAAGAAGATATTTGCAAACAATGCCTCCAATAAGGGGCTAGTATCCAAAATATATAAGGAACTCATACAACTCAACAACAAAAAAACAAATAATCCAATTAAAAATGGGCAGAGGACCTGAATACACATTTCTCCAAAGAGGACATACAAATGGCTAATAGACATGTGTAAAGATGCTCAACATCACTAATCATCAGAGAAATGCAAATAAAAATCACAATGAGCTATCATTTCACACCTGTAGAATGGTTAATATCAAAAAGACAAATAATAACAAGTGTTGGAGAGTCTGTGGAGAAAAAGGAACCCTCCTTACACTCTTGGTGGGAATGCAGACTGGTGCAGCCGTTATGGAAGGCAGTGTGAAGATTCCTCAAAAAATTAAGAATAGAATTACCATATGACCCAGCAATCTCTCTCCTGGGTATCTACCCAAAAAAATCTGAAAACATTTATCTGTAAAGATATATGTGCTCCCATGTTCACTGAAGTCTTATTCACAGTGGCCAAGACATGGAAATAATCAAAGTGTCCTTCGATAGATGACTGGATAAAGAAGATGTGGTATATATATATATGATGGAATACTACTCTGCCATAAGAAAATATGATATAGTGCCATTTGCGACAACATGGATGGACTGTGAGATTCTCATGCTAAGTGAAATAAGTCAGACAGAAAAAGTCGAGAACCATATGACTTCACTGATATGTGGGATATACAACTTAAAGCAACAAAAGAACAAGACAAACAAATAAAGAAACAAAAACATACAGACACAGACAACAGTTTAGTGGTTACCAGAGGGTAAGGGGGTGGGGAGTGGTAGAAGAGGGAAAAGGGGATCAAATATATGGTGATGGAAGGAGAACTGACTCTGGGTGGTGAACACACAATGTGATACGTATATAGACGATGTATTACAGAATTGTACACTTGAAACCTATGTAATTTTACTAACGATCATCACCCCAATAAATTTGAATTTTAAAAAATATCTGTCAGGAGTACTAAGAACCCATTGGGTTTGGGGAAAAATACAAAGGGCAAAAAGAGAATTTTTAGTTAGAATTAAAAAGAATAATAATAAAGGAATAAGCCTTTTTTTCCCTTCAGTTAACTGAGAGTAAAATGTTAATTTACAGAAGAAATCAATAGCAGCCAGTTCCTATTTAGCTTCCAATTCTGTCAAACAGAAACATATAAATATTTGGACTAAAACTTGGTACAAATATTGGTAGTATAAAATGCCAAGAAAAGTAAAGAACCTGTAAGTAAAAACTTTGGGAAACTAAATCAGTCTGAAGAAATGACTTTCAAAATACTCAACATGTGCAAAAAAGAAAAAAAAAAATCAAACCATTCAGACAATTTTTCAGGAACTGTAGAAAGTAAAAGAAATAAGAGAAGAAAAAAATGAAGATAATCCTGCAAAATATAGACAGATTGGTAAAATTTTATTGACTTAAGTCAAAATAAGAATAGATTATTAAAAGGGTTATTAGTGAAAGCTTGGGAAAAAGTACAGTTTAAAATACGCTCTTTATTTCCTTTTTAAAAAGGGTTATTAGTAGATGGATGTACATATATAACCAGATTACAGCAAGAGGTATGTCTAAGTTTCGTATATTATTCTTAGATACTAAATTAAGAAAAGTGAACTGAAACCAATGAAAAATAATGGATTTATAACTGGTTGAACAATTTACTTATGTAATACTAAGCAGTTCATGCTCTCAGTCGTGCTCTATTAAACATTTATATTAATGAATTAGATTAGTTTTCTCAAACTTTGGGTCTGGGAATGATTTTTCTCTATATATGTATATCTGTTTCTATAGTTATATCTCAGATATCCAGAAAAATGGGGCAGAAGAAGAGATGTCATATTTATTGGATGGCAGAATCACACTCCAGAGAGGATCTCAATAGGATAGAGTACACTAACAATATGGGAATAAAAGTAAGAAACAGTGTTTGGATCCAATAAACAATCTACATAAAAACACAACTGGGGATCTGAGGGTTATTAACAGTGGAAAAAAAAACTTTAGAATTTAAGTTGACAAAAAACATATATATATCACTATGTGGCATGACTGCCAATGTTGTTTAAGGTAATCTAATTCCAGGCTGTATTAACAAAAACAGAAACATAAGCAGGTAGGTGAAATCCCACTTGAGCCAGGCTGTACCTGAATTAATGTGTTTAATTTCTGTGCATTAACCTTTAGGGAGGACATAGACAGTCGGGAATATACACCTGTGCAGAACAACCAGGAGTGTAAGAAGACACAAAACTGTGCCTTGAGGAGTGGATGAAGGAGTTGGGGTTGGAGCAGGAGCAGATGAGATAGAATATTAAAGCGATTTTAAATAAGCTCAGAACTGCATGTAGAGCATCACCACCACCACCATCACAGGGTATATTCAGGCTTACGCTAGGCCAGTACTAATTGAGGGATATAGCAAATGAGGGTTTGGACTAGAAGAGCTTTGGGGTTCATTCTAACCTTGAGCTTCATTCAGTGTTTCCATAAAATCACTTATGGGTTGTCGTGTGGAAGAGGAATTATTTCATAAAGCAGGACTAAAACTAAACATACAGGAAGTAGAGAAGAGCAGATACTGATTCAAAAGAAGGAACAATAAATATTTTTTGAATGAATGGTTAAAACAGTTGTAATATTTAGAACTATTAGAATAGTCTGCTTTGTAAGAGAGTGACCTCCTTGCCACCAGAGGTATTTGAATAAAAATCAGGAACCATGAGCTTAGGCTACACTATATAAGATTGTAAGCAATTGGCTAGCTGTGAAATGGGTTTATTTTGCAGTTATAAGAGAAAATTTGAATTTCACAACAAAAAGTTAATTTATCCTGTCCATATTATCTATTCCCTCACCACCCTTTTAAAAAAGGACAATCAAGATTTATTGAGAAACCCTTTCTGACATTGCTAAAAAGATTTATAATTCTAATAAAAAGGCAATTTTTACTTCCTATATTATCCAACAGTTAAAACCACTATAAGAAAAAAAATGTTTCAAATGCATACCATTCTCTTCCATAAATATATAATCTACCCTGTAAGATCCTTTTTCTGCCATGTTTTTGTTTTTAATCCGTTGTACCACACCTTCAAATTCTGTATTCATTACACTCAGACAAATCGAGTTTTAATTTATTCTTATATCAAGGAGGACACACGGAAAAAAGGATCAAATAATACTGATTCAAATTAGTTATTTTTCTTAAGATTTGTCAGCATAGTTATAAAGGGATTCAAACAATTTGTGAACTTGTTTTTTATTGGTGCCCCCTAGGGCAATTTTGTTGGAAACATAGGGGAAATGTTTCTATTAATCCAACTATACAATCAGAATAACAAAAACCTAACCTAAAAGACATGGACAAGTTCTTAGAAACATATAGTCTTACTAGACTAAATCACAAAGAACTGGAAAATCTAAATAAACTGATCAACAGTAAGAAAATTGAAACAATCATCCGAAACCTTCTCCTAAGCAAAAGTCCAGGACCAGATGGCTTCACTAGTGAATTCTACCAAAAATTCAAAGAGAATGTAATGCCTCTTCAATACTTCCTAACTCATTTTATGAGGCCAACATTACCCTGATATGAAAACCTGGAAAAAATAACATAAAAAAAGAAAACTAAAGACCATATCTCTGATGAATATAGATGCAAAAATCCTGAACAAAATTCTACCAAATTGAATACAACAATACATTAAGAAGATTATACATGACGATCAAATGGGGTTCATTCCGGGGGCACAGGATGGCTCAACATATGCAAATTGATCAATGTAATACACCACATAAACAAAATAAAGGACAAAAATAATATGATTATATCAATAGATGCAGAAAAGCATTTGACAAGATACAATATCCACTTATGATTTAAACACTTCATAAAATAGCTATAGAAGAAAAGTACCTCAACATAATAAAGGCCATTTAATGACAAAACCTCAACTAGTCTCACACTTCATGGTGAAAAACTAAAGCCTTTTGCTCTACGTTCAGGAACAAGATAGAGTTGCACCCTGTTACCACTGTTATTCAACATAGTGTTGGAATTCCTAGCCAGAGCAATCAGGCAAGAGAAAAAAAATAAAAGGCATCCAAATTGGGAATGAAGAAGTTAAATTGTCATTTTTTGCAGATGACTATTCTTTATATAGAAAACCCTAAAGACTCCACCAAAAAGCTATTAGAAACAATAAACGACTACAGTAAAGGTGCAAGATACAAAATCAACATACAAAAATCCATTGCAGTCTATATTCTAACTATGAAATTTCAGAAAAAGAAATGAAAAAAAAAACCCATAAAACAATTGCTTTTGCAATAGCAACAAAAAGAATAAAATACCTAGGAATAAACTTAACAAAGAATGTGAAGGACCTTATGTACTGAAACTATAAGAGATTCTTAAAAGAAATTGAAGAAGACACAAAGAAATAGAAAGACATTACATTTTCATGGATTGGAAGAATCAACATAGTTAAAATGGCCATATTACCCAAAGCAATATATAGATTTAATGCAATCACCATCAAAATCCCAATGGCATTTTTTAAACAAATAGAACAAAAAAATCAGATTTGTATGGAATTACAAAAGACCCTAAATAGTCAAAGCAATCCTAAGAAAAAAAGACCAAGGCTGGGGTATCATACTCCTAGACTTCAATTTGTACTACAAAGTGACAATAATTAAAACAGCAACAACAATTGGCAGAAAAACAGATATAAGGACCAATGGAATAGAATTAAAAACCCAGAAATAAATCCACATATATATGGGCAGATAATGTTTGACAAAGGAGCCAAAAATATACAATGGAAAAAAGAAATCTTCTTCAATAAGTGGTGCTGAGAAATTGGAAAGCCACATGCAAAAGAATGAAACAAGACTATCTGTCACCATATACAAAAATTAACTCAAAATAGATCAAAGACCTAAAAATAAGACCTGAAACAATGAACTGCATAGAAGAAAACACAGGTACACCTTGGGCTCAAAGAGGATTTTATGAATTTGACCTCAAAGGCAAAGATAGTAAAAGCAAAAATAAATGAATTGGGACTATATCAATCTAATAAGCTTCTGCACAGCAAAAGAAACCATCAAAAAAACAAAGAGGAAATCCAACTGAACGGGAGAATATACCAGGAGGGCCAAAAAAATGTGTGAAAGTGGACACTTTGGTCAATGTTGCTCAAGCAGTAGTTCGCCGTAATCCGAAGTGTCTGAACACTGATGGTAACCACTTTGAGCACCTCTTATAATTGCAGAAGTCAAACGTGACTTGTATTCATCTTTTGTTATTTGTATATCGAGTATTAAAATTTTAATACAGCTTTTCTTTCTTAAAATGTGTGTACATTTTTTTGGCACCTTCTGTATTTGTCAACAATGCCTCCAATAAGGGGCTGATATCCAAAATATATAAAGAACTCATACAATTCAACAACAAAAAAACAATCCAATTAAAAAATAGGCAGCGGAGATGAACAGATACTTCTCCCAAGAAGACATACAAATGGTCAACAGATATATGAAAAATGCTCAACTTCACTAGCTATTAGGGAAATGCAAATCAAAACCACAATGAGATATCACTTTGTACTTGTTAGAATGACTATCATCAATGGCTATCAAGACAAATAATAACAAATGTTGTAGAGGCTATGGAGAAAAAGGAACACTTACATACTGTTGGTGGGAATGTAAATTGATGCAGCTGCTATGGAAAACAGTATGGAGGCTCCTCAAAAAATTAAGAATAGAATTATCATATGACCCAGCAATCCCTCTCCTGGGTATCTACCCAAAAAATCTGAAAACATTTATCCATAAAGATTTATGCACCTTGATGTTCACTGCATCATCGTTTACAGTTGCCAAGACATGGAAACAACCAAAGTGTCCTTCGATAGATAAAGAAGATGTGGTACATATACACAATGGCATACTACTCGGCTATAAGAAAAGATGAAATTGTGCCATTTGCATGCAACAACATGGATGGATCTTGAGATTATTATGCTAAGCGAAATAAGTCAGACAGAACAAGTCAAGAACCATTTGACTTCACTCGTATGTGAGATATAAAACTGAAAACAACAAAGGAAAAAGACAAACAAACAAAGAAAAAAAACCTTGTAGATACCGACAACAGTTTAGTGGTTACCAGAGGGTAAGAGGGGAGGGGGAGGTGGTAGAAGAGGGAAAGGGGGATCAAATATATGGTGATGGAAGGAGAACTGACTCTGGGTGGTAAGCACACAATGTGATATATAGATGATGTATTATAGAATTGTACACTTGAAACATATAACTTTACTAATGAAAGCCACTCTAATAAATTGTAAAAAAAAAAAACAAAAAACAAAAACCGGAAAACAATAAAGTGCCTGAAAACATGAATGTTTCTATATGTACACTATCTCGTATTATAACAAAAATTATTTGGGTCAAATAAAAAAGTGCAACTAAATTCATACTATGATTCTAAATATCTATGAACATTAGCTGCAACCTATATAGATGTCTGAGTTATATCAGCTTAAGTAATAAACATACATATAGACTTTTAAGACAAACCTAGAGGAAATTTTTAATTTGGGGCCACATTTTCCTCAAAGGAATGACTCTGAAGTGCAAGCTATCAAAGTCTGTGTTGTTTTTAACTTTAACCAGATATAACTAAAGGACTAATATTTACCTTTTTAAAATTATTTGCATGTTGTTTAATTATTATTCTATTTTATATAGAACTGTGGTTATTTTTTTTTAAATTTCTGTTATTCTATAATGCATATTTCAGCAAAATTCTTCCAGATAGCATAAATTATACTGGTATCTTGATATAAAACTACCAAGTTTGAACTAGTACTCATTTTAACCTTTTAACAGACTTAGTATACTAATTAAAAATTCTATAGTACCATAGGTTGACAATCACCAATGTAAGAAAAACTCTAATTAATTTAAAAACAAATGGTATGTAAATTAAATTAGAGGCAATAATGCAGCATTTTTCCTAGAAAATAAATGATTTGTCATTAGTTGTTTTGTTACTTGTGTATCTGCATATTTTTGTGAACTTTGTCATCATAATATCAGAAGCAAAATCATCTTAATGATCTAATTCAGGTATTGCAACTCCAACGCCAACAGGAACCATGTACATATATGTAAATAAATGAAATAGGCTGCGTGTCATGATATATAAAGCAGAATGTATGCTCCAGATAGACTCCATTCAGCTTCAGCCAAGTGAAGCTAAATGTGTACCCAGTGGTGCCAGACCTTCTAATTTTCCAAGAGAAATAAAAAATAAGATTTTACATGAAATTGGTCAATATTAAAATGTTAGCAACTAATTTTGGAAAGCCAAATAAAATTTATCTACTATCAGAATATGGTCCACAGGCCACCAGTTTGTAGCCTCTAACATGCCTCATGAGAATTATTAATTCAAAACATAGAGGAAAGATTGCATAAAATAGTGTACATATTTCAAATAAGGAAAAATAAAGACATTAAAATTGCCTCCTCCTGCTACAACCAAGGTTTTATTCTCCACCCTAAAAAGATATCCCATATAAGCTGTGACAGTTTCTCAAGCTACAAACCCTGTTGGCACATGCCATTTCGTTTGACACATTCTAAAAATCTTGAGTTATTGTAACAGTTACTATATAAAATTCTGGGTAGATATCATGACTCAAACTTTGCATTCTTCTCTGACACATTTTATTACAACTACATGGCTCCAAAGTGGAAGTAATACCACAGACCAGTGTAGAGTTACACCATTAACATTCAACATTGTCCTGGTGACATAGCAAGCTTTCTCCATTTCGATTTTGTTTGACTTTTCTGCCTAAAAGTGTAAAATGAAGGGTGAAGTTGTAAATCTCTACATTAATTTTATGAACAAATCTAAAACGTCTAATAGATCTCCAGATATTCCCTCTTTCCTGTAACTCCTCAAAATTCATTTCCTTTTATGACATTATTGAATAATTGTGAATGACTACTAAACAGAAGATTGTAAGACTGAAAAGTAATATTGTACTGACCAAAACAGGGAACAAAAATAAAATGGCTTTATAATGCTGTATTCTAGAATATCCATTAACAATGAAGATTTTTTAGAAACTTAATTTTGTTAAAGTAGAAATAACGTATCTTTATCTTTGCCAGAAAATGAAAGTGGTGTGTGTAGGGGGTAAAGGTCTTCATTTAAACATAATAGTTACAGAGGAAGAACAACATATTATTAAAAAGTAAGATATTCCTTACTATTGTTTTCATCAAAATAATAGTGATTGTCATATGGATTACAAGTTCTTTAAACAATAAAAATCTAATATCAAATAAATGTAAAAAAAAATTAACCATAAAGATGATTAAATTTTAGCTAGTGGCTTTTTGCCATATGATGGATACCAGCCATGCTGATGAAGACAAAATAGTTTCTGATTTTCAAAACATTTGAAAAACTATGCTAACTATACAATCTTTCCAATATTTTACCTTCTCAAAGAACAGTACAATAGGATAAAAATAAATTGAGAGTAAAGAAGAATCAAGGCTGAAAAATACAAGGTGCTGCTGTAACTTATGTTAATGCAATCAATGCAAAGAATGTGTTCGAGTTCCTTCCATATCAAAAAGTTTATATTCCTAAAAGAATATTCTGGTGCTGACATTGTAGGAACTTTTGACTTCTTTGACCACTAAGAAATATAAAGAAATAAGACAGTTAAGCAACAGCAACTGAATTCTGAACTATATCTCAAACTTTTCTCTGACATCCAAGTCAAGGCAAGTATTTGTCCCTTAAGGATTTTTGCGAAGAAGCTCAGTCAGTGGACCACCCCCTGCGAAGTCAGAGCCGATGTTTGATGAGATAGTTAAGAACTGTCACCATCATCGTTTTCATCTAACTTTGCAAAGGAACATTGAGAATGAAGTTCCTTGCAGTCCAAGCACGCAAGAAGAAAATTTAAGCATTCAATTATTAATAGTAAATTTACATTCTCGTTAAGCACTTCTGAAATATCACATTGAATAGAAAAAATGCTTTTAAAACAAACAGTTAAGGAAGTTATATCAATTTAACCCCCCAAAAATTTCCCAGGTTGCTTTGAATTTGCCTATCTTTTCGTAATAGGAATTAGAGTATAAACAAAAGTAGGTTGACATTTGTATGTGTTATTTAGATCTTGTGTACGTGACTAGTAATCTCTACTTGTGGAAACTCTGTTTCATAAAGACAGTATAGACAACTGCAATTTTACAGAAATATTCACACACACATATGTGTATACAAAATATCTCTATAGATGAAAAATGTCTGTTAATAAGAATTAATATACGTACAAACACCCACATACATAATGATATACAGTATAATAATTTAAATGATAGGTTGTGAGAAAGGCAAGTGTTTGATAATTCGTAATATGAGAAACAACTTATAAACCTTGCAAAAAGACAAAATACCACAGCATATGCAACTTAGCACTAGGCGTGTTTCAGCAGATTCTGTGTGTGTCCTGGGTTTGGGCAAGGCTGCCTCAGTCACATCCTTCATTCCATGCTTCCTACTTCACCAGTGGAAGAACTTCCCTTCTCCAGGTCTGGAAATCTCACACCATGATGACCTCCCCTAAGTCACAGTAGGGTCAGTCAAGACGTGGGTGAGATATTGCCAGGTTGGCCCACAATTTTAATAGTCTAGATAAAAAGATTAACTCAACTTCTAAAAATAAGCCTGTTTAAAGGCCCAAGGAATACAAATATTTTTAAAAACATTGAATGTTTTCTTGATTAAAACTTTGGTGGTGTCTCCTTTACCTTTTTCCTCACCTGCTAATAAACTCAGAACGTTCGGGCTGACATGTTCTTTTGAAGAAATAGTGACAGGCAGCAATTACCATCTGCAGTTCCCTTGAACACATCACACAGGCTTCAAGCCAGAACTGCGTACACTCAGCCATGCCAATTTCTCTCTCCGCCTGCTTCTTCAGCATCAGTTTCCTATCTTAATTCTTAATTATAATGAAATCCTTCAGGCTTTTACCTAGTTAAAGTTCCTGTCCTGGAAAGACTGTTCTGTGTTACTAGTTCCCTGATGTTTTGAATGCTACATTGGATGATTTTGATATCACCTTTTCCATCACTAAGGCTCCTTTATCAACAGATTCATGCCAGACTCACAAGCTAGTAGCATGATAAGAATGCCCAGAAGTTTTCTTGGCACATGGAACTATGAAAACAGTAACGTTACATTATCACTATTGTTGTTCTTCTTATTATTATTACTACTACTATTATTTGTGTATGCATTAAATTATAAGTTTATTTGTGCTACTACAAAACAACTAGTGGTCTGTAAGGGTTTCTGTTAATATCAATATTTTTCAAACAAAATTTAACTGACTTCTAAGAGATGAGAATCAAAGCTTCTCGACTCCCTCCAAAGTCGCTAAAGAATTGCATTTGAAGTAGGACCTCGCAACTAACATCCTTTCCCTACAAAGCCAGTCCTGTTTGCCACTTGTGATTTACAGGCTGCGTCTGCTGTGAGAAGCTGCTGGACACATTAGTGCAGGTACGCTTATGAAAGACGCTGCTGTCTGGCACTAAATGACTTTCCAGAGACCCATCTCATTCAGAACTACAGGAACTGTTCTCCCTAAACACAATCTGTCAATGCATAAGCCATTATTCCACCCATTCTGAAGGGAAGAATCAAAAATATAGTCTCACATTCTAGTCCCTTCTGCAAATCCTGACGCACCATTAAAAATCTGCTGTTTCATAATTTCTTGATTTCCATTTGGTTAATCCACTTCACTAACATTTTTGTTGCAATTATAATTCTGCATTTGGGAGTGATGGAAAAAGAATGCTGGTAATTATATTGGATTTTGTTAGTGTATACTGCTTATAAATTGCTGATTTTCCTATCTGCAGTATGTTCATTATTCATTGATACTATCAACTACAGTATGTTCGATTTTTTTGTCCACGTCACATACAGATTTTAACATATTTACCTAAAGGCTTACTTTCTCTTCCTTATATAATATCGAAAGTCATCCACCCCAAATCTATCTTTCCCTCCACCTTTTATTATATGCTTCAGTTGCAGGCATTAATGCAAAGCATAGCTCCACTTTATATGGATTAATAAACATAAGACTTGTGTTTTAATTAAAGAGAAAATTAACTTGCGTAAATATGAGACAAAGAAAATCTTCTGCATAGTTTTGCTTGAGAGGTTATTAATGTATCAAGTATTCTTAAAAATATTTTACAGAAAGTGGCACTTGCAAATATTCAAACAAAGGAAATATAAATGCATAATATTAAAGATATATACACTTATTCTCTTTCAGCTAAAATCTTTCATTTCACTCATTTTCAAGAAAAATATGAAATGGTGCACATTAGCCTGAAAAGACTATAAGGTATATGTCCAGATATATAAATCATATAAAAGAGTAAAATGAAGAATATTGAAGTTGATAAAAGCAACGAGTACAAAAGTGCAGACAAATGAAATCTTTCTTTTTCTTTATAAAATGGAATGACCAATTATTTTATTATGAAGGTCACTGCATTAAAAACACTGAAAGAAATCCAATGGCTCTTTAAATTGGTTGGCATCATTCTCCAGAATTCCTTATCAGAGGATATGCTTAGGATTGGATTTTGGTTTTGTCTGAACACATCTGCAGTCATTAACAGAATTTTCAGTTAAGGGCTCAAATCTCAGGCTTTCCACTATTTGTTGTTTTAATGTATGATTTTGCAAAATGTCCACTTTTACTTCCAAATATTTTATATAAAAGTTTACCCCACTGGATTGCTATATTTATAGGTTTACTTATATAATCTTTTACATTAGACAGTAATGCATCAAATCTGAAGTCATGTAAAATAGGTAATTATTCCTCACACTTTCCAAATATATTTTTCTTTTTCTTACTTGATGAGCTCAGCTATACAACCAATAACTGAGACATAATTTACAATATTTCCAAGGGAAATATTGTTTGTACATTAACAATTGTTTGCAAAGATAATTTATTTTTTTTAATTGACCCACACTGGGACAAATTTACAAATGTTCCTGGACTTAGTTCAATATACCAGCTCTTAATGGTTTAAAGTATGACAGAGAACACTCAAAAGAGAACTTTGATTATAAAATATAATAAGAACGTTTGCAAATTTTAATGAGCTTGCTGTTTCCATGCCAACTTCTTCTGAATCTGGAAAGCATTAAAATAATTTTCTCACAATTTATTTCTTTCCATTGTGTTATATCAATTCCTTTTTCACAGGCAATACATTCAGTATCAAATGAGTAGTGTACTCATTAGGACTAAAGAGAAAGGCAAGGGTTAAGTAAATAAGAACATCAAATTAATATCCAGGCCTAAATGCTTTAGCAGAGCCAAAGAATCTGTTTAATCATTCAAGTCAACAAAGGTTAAGATAATAAAATAAACTTCTAACTGCTTTCCTTTTTGGAACTTAATCTGTCTTGCTGAAGATGTTTTTAAGATGCTATCAGTTTTACATAGTCCCAGCTGTTATGAAAATTTACTTGAATACACTGGGAAGAGAAAAGAATTTTATGAAAATAGTTTAGCAGAGCTCCTGGGTGGCTTATTGAAACTGTGAGAGCCCAGGACTCATTTAAAACCAGCTGTTGGCTGATGATGTTGAGACCAATAACCACTAAATCTTTTCTTTATCAGGGCTCTGTGCTATTTGGCAAGGTGATGGTAGCCAACCGATTAGAATAGTAACATATAGTCACAAGATAACTTCATGGTATTTGCTCATTTTATGGCCTAAGTTTGATTAATATATTTACCACAATTTCAGAACATAATACCCTAATTTAAAAAGATGATATTAAACATTAAAATAGCTTTGCTTATTTTTAAAGCTATGTTTTTAAGTTATGAAGATATAGAAAAGAAATATGAGCCATTAACATCAAAGCCTGGGGTACCAGTGTGATTCCCAGGGCTGTGGTTCAAGATGAGGGCAGAGGCCTTATGAACTGGGCAAGCAAGAACTCCTCTTTGATAATGAAGAGAGACAGTGGTAGTTGTAGTGGGTACAGACGACAAGGGGAGAACCCATAAAAGTCTTGAGACTTTTACACTTGACTTCAGGTTCTGTTACAGATCAAGAAATATAATTCAATCTTTTGAAAAGAGAGGCTCAACTAAAAACAGAATCAACAAACAACCTTGTAAAACATACAAACACAGCATTATGAACAGCAGAGAACAGACTTAAGTCATCTGGTTATCCTATAGGAAAAAAAAATCACTAATAGCAAATATACCAGGATCTTGATTTATACAATTTTCAAAATGGTGCCATTGAGTTGAGAAGCACAATTGTATTATAACAAGGTAATTGGGTACTCTGACGGCTCTTGGTTGGGCGTCAGCATTGCCCTGCCTCCCTGTGCTCCATGCAGACATGTTCTGAGGTATTACTATGTAGCATTCATTCATTTGTTTTTTGGAAGATTGACAGTGCATGGATTGTCATGCTACGATTATCCTGATTGCAAAGAAAAATGATGCACCTATTTGTATTTGTGTTCCTCAGCTTTTTCAATGGTTTAAAGTATTTTTCAATTTTTTTAAATCACAGAGGCATGGAATCAAAGTTGGAAAGGTCCTAGCAGCCATGTGGAGCTAGCTTGGCATTTGGAAAGAGAGCAGCTCTTGAAATTGGGGTTGGTGTCCCCCAATTGCCTTTTGTTAAATGTATGTTAAAGAATGTGCACAAGTCACTTAACATGTTTGAGCTCAATCATCATCACCAAAAAAAAAAAAAAAAAAGAAATGTCATATTAATATTTGTGCTACTAATTCACAAAGTTACTTTTAAGGGTAAATGAAAGAACACCTGAAAAAATGTAATCCATAAATTCCTATGCTGAAATCCCAGCTGTGGCACTGACTGGCACGGTTAAGTTGGAAAAAATGTTTAAACTTTCTAAATCTTGGTTTCTTCATTACATGGAAGTCATAAAGATAAGTATTTCACAGGGTTCTTGAAACAAGATAAAGCTTCATAGAGTATTTGGCATATTTTAAGAACTCAATAAAATTATTTACCATTATTATTGCTATTATTTAAGCCACAGATATTTCTACAACCCCTATTGTTCTACATGGAGGTTGATGACCATAAGGACTATCTTACTGATAGGGAAGCTGCTGATCCACTGGGAACAGCACAATCTAGAGGGTGATAGAATTGAGTTTGAACTCCAATTCTACCACTTACAAATTACATGAACCTAGGGAAGTTACTTTATCCCAGATTCCTCATGTGAAATTTGAGGAGAATCATCAGCTATGATCTGCTGAGGACTTATTATAGATTTTTCATAGGTTATTTTATTTAATCTTATCATAACCATAGAGACAGAGTTAGAATTTGATACCTGTCCAGCCTTACCCCAGCCCACACAGATACAATCATCATACTGCATTTCTTTTCCTCTTATTTTTTTCCTGATAACCTACCTTGCTAAACTGAATAAGGCTTAGAGATCATATGGGAAACTTACCCAGAAAGGTGTTCAGCAAGTTGTAAGACTCTAAGTAATTAGCTATTATAATTGTTATGTAAAGTATTATTTCCTCATCCAACATTCATTCAGTCTAGGAATGCCCCTACAACTCCCTTACAAGCAGGTCTCCAACCTCTGCTTGAATATAGGGTAAAGGCACAGCCTCAATATTCTGTAACACAAACCTAAGAGGATGAAATGAAGAAAAATGAGCATGGGCTCAGGGTGCCTGACAGCATAGAGAAAGCACCATCCTGACCATACAGCCTAAAGGCTTAACTGCTGAAGCAAAATGTTTGACTGTAAAAATGAACTGAAGATTAATGACAAATCTGTAATGACATCTCACCAAGAAGCAAGGAGGGAAGTGCAATTCTAATGTCAGGGTGCATTCATATATGGAAATCTAACATTCAGTGTCTTATAGAATAAAACCAAATGATATCTATGGTTGTTACAGTATGCCTAAAATCGTAAGCTTGAAATTGGTTTAATGTATACTGACAGAAAGCTCATGTCAAAAAAGTTAGCCCACTTTCCTCTGCATTAAATCATATGCCATGAACAGTATTCAAAGATAGTCAACTTTCCTACCATTTACCTTTTCAACTTCTTGCAATCTTTCACTTTCACTATTTGACAAAAGGCACTTCCTTAATATCCCACAACTCCAGAACACCAAGTCCAAAAGCTTTTTATAGGTTTCATCCCTGTGTTTTTCTTTTTATTAAGAACATTTTGTTGCCTCTCCCACCCCTTTTTAAGTAGTTTTTCCTTTAGTGCTCAAATGTGTCCTGGTGTTTCTTTGAAAGCTCACTCTTTTGTTGACTCCCCTCCTCGTCCCACTCCCTAACTGCGGAGATTTCTAAAGTGGTTCTTGCTTCACCCTTTCACCTATCATTTTCTACTCCTACGGTTTCAGTGCTCACTCTGTGACATTCAGCTATGTGACCTTACGTCCCGTTATGACACCATCTTAGAGTTCTAGTCTCATGTTTCCAACTGTTTGTTACATTATTCAAGTGAAAAAAATCTATCAAGATCACAAGTTCAACATAACTAAAATTCAACTTATTCATCCTCTCTACTTTCTTCTGACCGAGTTTATCAAGCAAAGCCAGAAACTTGACATATCTTTATCTTCTTTTTCAATTTCAGCCCCTACATCCAATTAACTCTAAGACTTGTGTTGAATTTTCACCTCGGTATCCTTCAATTTTATTCCCTAGCTGCTTAAATTTTTTTTTTAAACCCTAACTTTGCCATAGTTCCACCCATGGCCAGATCCTGGATGTAAATACTGATTAAATTCATCTTCCATCTTCCACTTCAAGACTTCTCTCTTACCAATTTCTCCTCTACTAGTGTCATCTCTGGTTTTCCCTCTTTGTTTCCCCACATTTTTGTTTGGCACTTATGACAAACCCTACTGATGAGATGACCCAAATTTCCTTTTCAACCGCATTCTTCTTGGTTCACTTCCAGCTTTGATCTAACTATGTGAAAAGTCTGGCCAATGAGACATGAGCAGAAGTGTATTATGAAATTCATGGGAAAAATTCTGTTTTCTTGATACAGATTCTTCTCCCATTATCTTCCCTGCAGATACAGGTATAGATGTGATGGTTGAATTTGAAGTCTTTCTTGTAATTATGAAAGAAAGACCATTAGATTCACAGAGACTTCCATAGTAACAACATTGAATTACATACGTGTAAATAATATCATCAACTGTCTTCTCTGAATTTCTCATTATGTGAGAAAAGTAAACTCATATTTAAACTCCCATAGAAAACATGGAGCTTTCTCTGATATTTTGGTGACTCCTTTGGAATCTCTCATTTGGCTCACCAACTTAGGCCCTCCCCACTACTGAGCTGCTCATTCTGACACTGCACTCTCTGCTCAGTATGGCTGGCTCCTGACCTCCAATGATATCTAATGTTCCAGATTGGGCCAGCCTACCCCCTCTGCTCATCTCTCTGCTGAGGACTACACATTATCCTTATAGACCAGATTCTTATAATCTATCTTGTCCTGATGACTGACTTAGTTTCTTGGTCTACGTTGTTTCCTGCTTTCAGTCTCTTCCGATTCCTTTTCATACTGGTTGCTATCACTATGTGGACAAAAAAGGGCTCTGTAATAAATCTTGCAGGATAACGACCTCACAGGGTGATCTAATAATAAATCCCTAACTGGGCAGGTCAAGGGGGTAGTCACACCCCAGGCCTATAAAAAGTTTATCTTTGCTTTAAGCAAGCGCTGTCCATTGTTCTTGTGTATCTATATTAACACACCTTTGAAATACCAGAGTAATCCTCTTTTTTTAGACCCCTTGGTGGGGTGGCCTGGCATAACCACCCTCAAAGGAGCACATAACCTTGGTAACTATTCTGTAATTCAATCAAGATTTCCCTACCTTACTTTCTTTCACATCATGTAATCTTACTGATGTTCGCTCCTTATTTCCAAATGTATAAAAAGAACTGCAAAACTGTCATTCTGTGGAGCATTTGAGATCTTGCTTCCTGGTATGTTGTGAGTTTGGCTCAAATAAACTCTTATAAAAATTATCTGTAGATGTGAACATTTCTTACATCAACAACCAAATATATTTCCATAAAGAACATTTGGTAATAACACCAAATAGTCTGGTGGCAATAGACATCAAATGATGTTACCAAAAATCTTAGATAGCTTCCCATTCCTTACCACACTGGACACTCGAAATGCTCCATAATATAACCTCGATACAAATTTTCAACCTTACATGATATAATTTTTCTACTTTTAACCTATTTCCTTGGCAAATAAAATATTATTGTTCCTTAAATGAATGCTTTCATTTAGTATTTGTGTAATATTGTTTGTACTATTTCTTCTTCCTGGAATGTGTAATGTTTTGCTCTTAATCTTATCTTCTAAAGATTACCCATGCATTAGGTCCTAGCTCAAGTGACAGCTCTCCCAAAGTCTCTAGTGATTATTTAAAATGTAAGAATGTTCACTTTTCTAGCACCTCCTGGCATAGTTCTTTAAGGTACATTAACATACAACCACATAGTTTTCTTATTCAGGCATCCGTGAGATAATCAGATCCTTGAGGGAAGTAATGATATAATAATATTTTATTCTAACATTCAATAAATATGTATCGAATCCTTACTACCCTAGGTGATGGTGGTATGAACGAGGCAGACCAGGTACTTAGAGTTTATGTTTCAAGGAGGGGTGTCATTTACAGACAACAAGCAAGTAAATAAAGAAAGCAAAATAGGATAATTTCAGATTTAGATTCGATAGTTAGGGAAGTTCTCCCTGAGGAGGTATTTGTGATGAAATCTCAATAATAAGAAGAACCCCATCCCAAGAAGACCAGAAGAGAGCAAATGGAAACTCATTATCAAGTTAGGAGTGAGTGTGGTGTGTTTGAGGAACACATGGAAGGCAGTATGGCTGGAGCACAGTGGGTGGAGGGGAAGACTAGTGTGAGCGAGGTTACAGAGCGGGGCAAGGACCCAATCTTGAAAGTCTGTGTAGGCCAAGCAAAGTGGTTTGAATTTTATTCTAAGGTTTAAAACAGGGAGTAACACTATCTAATTTACAATGTAAAATGATCTCTCTGGCTGCTGTGTAGAAAATGGATTATACAGGCTCAAGAGTGAAAGCAAAATTCATTGGAAGACTACCAAAGTAATCAAGAATATGAGATGATAGTAGGTTGAATTTGATGGTAGCAAGAGAGAGAAAGAGAGAGAGAGAGAGAGAGAGAGAGAGAGAGAGAGAGAGAGAGAGAGAGAGAGAGAGAGAGAAAGAAAGAGGGAGAAGTGGAGACATAGGTATATAGTCTCTATAAATTAAGCATAGTATCTTGAACATGGTATATCATGTTTCCCCCAAAATAAGACCTAGCCAGACCATCAGCTCTAATGCATCTTTTGGAGCAAAAATTAATATAAGATCGAGTCTTATATTATATAAGACTCTTATATAATATAATATAGACTCGATCTTATATTATATTAAAATAAGACTGGGTCTTATATTAATTTTGCTCCAAAAAACGCATTATAACTGATGGTCTGGCTAGCTCTTATTTTCGGGGAAATACAGTATGCTCAGTATGTATTGCTAAATATATGTCCAAGAGTTTCGAGATAATTCACCTTCTTAATTTCTATATTATCTTCACTTTTTTCCTTTGATTCACATATTATACCTCAATATCGTCTTGTTTAACACTCAGGAAGCCAAAGAGAAAAAAAAGAACTTCATATTCAAGTAAACAGTATAGATCTCACAGTGGAAAATCAGTAACAAAGAATTGAAATGATGGAGGGCCATATTGTTAATTATGGAAAGAAATAAATTACTTGAAACAAATGGTAAAAATCAGAATTCAAAATTTTTGATAGGATAAAAATGATCAGGGTGCTCAAATACAAAGATCTACATTTAAAAAGAAGAGAGTCTCCTTCAGCATCAGCTAGAATAGTGTGCTGGAATACAGGATGTTGGTAAAATTAATTTTCATGAAGTTGAAGACTTTCCTAGTTCTAACTTACTTTGATTTTTCTGGAAATATAAAACCTTCATTTTATTATCTTGATATAATAAATTTCTAATAAGTAGCTAAAACTATCTTACTAGAAAGAAATGTTTATAAAATTCTAACCACGCTAAATGTGACATGCCTTGTCTCTAAATTAGGAATCTGAGGAAAGACAGGCAGTTCGGTAGGTTCTCATTTTCTTTCACATATACTTCCCAGGACATTTAGATTTATCTTGCATTATTAATTCAATCCAAATTCCTCAATACAAAGGAAAATAGTATCATTTTTTGCCACTTTCCACCTGAAATGCTAAATGGCCCCTGAATCGTGTGAAACTTGGCCCCAGTCAGTGTGAAAACTGGCTGAAATCTGTATGAAAGGCAGTCTGGGTTCGTCAAAGTAGTTCATGAACTTTGGCCAAACTTCCAAGAAACCTGGTCCAAGTCTTAGTTTGTAATGCAACATGAAACCAGGTGAATTTCACATGGTTTCAGGTTTCATCCTGAAAATTTGGCCTAGCTTTATAATCAATCATCACTTTTTGGAACGATGAAAGCCAACACACCTTTTTGAAAATGAGGACTGCATGCATACTGATGACAGCTAAGCTGTGAACCACCCCTTCACTTCCTCTGCCAAAAGAAGATTTCTCAAAATGGAAACAGTCTCCCTCTTACCTGGAAAGGGCAAGTTGAGTGATTTTGATATTGCGTGTAGAAAGAAATGATACTCAATACATGGAAACATGCCATGTGAAATAATCACCACATACAGAGCAAGTGGCTATACTCTAATCATTTAAGGTTATGAGAATTTTATTCCATCCACATCCATATATCATGATGTTTAATCTCCTCGACCATAACATGAGCTTTTAGCTTGAAGCTAGTCATCAGCTAGAATAACTGCCATGAGAAACGAAATGCTCTGAGGCATAATCATTATCTCTACATGAAGAATAGCTGCAGAAAGGAAAGTAAATTATTTTATCTAGTTTAATAAACATGAGGAGATAAGACTACAAACTTTCGAAGTTTTCATTAGCTACATCTTTTGCAATAAATATCCTACTTCAGTATACATGAATTCAATAGTTACACAGCGACAAAAAAATCCTACACAATTGTGTTTTCAACCTGAAAGTTTTAAATGTGCTTTTCCACTGTAAAAAATGACTCTCTTCAACCAAATACTCGCTTTTGTGCGTAGTGACTTGAGAAAATTGAGAGGTATGTCTGAACGGAGCCACTACATCATTGGAACAGTATGTCTGAACATTTGGGTAATAAGGCACAGATGTGAAGCAGAGGACTTGGCACTACCAAGGTAACAACAAAGCATTCACCATTGTGTTATATTGGTTAAAAGAGCCACATTCAAGAAGAATAAAAGAATGCCCTTCCTCCCTGGAATGCTAAATTATATTACACCTTTTGTCTGCTTAAAAATCTATAAAACATAAGAAATTCGAATAAGTATTATTCAAACATGATGAAGAATACAAATACAAAATGCATTAATATTTTCATCTATAATATAACATATTTATGCAATAGCACATAACGTTTAACTGCAGAAAAAGGCCAAATTCAATAGGAATCCATATGGCCTTTATATTGCAAAACAGTGTATGCAAATCTGAAGGACCCAATAGCCATTGGAAAGGTGTTGTTGACTTTTAGTAGGGATTCTGGCCCTTAATCGGTAGGGCTATTCTAGAGTATTCTATTCACAGGTATCAAATTAAGATAACACAACAGGAGATATACACACTAGTTATTATCAAGACTATTACACTTATGAGAGGTATGGTATTTTTGCCAGCCATTGCTAAGCTATGTGACACATAGGCAGTTATGAAGCCAGGGCTACTTTTATTCAATAAGTTTGGAGCTGAAAGCTAATTTTCTGTCCAGGATTGGAAGAATACAACTTACCCGAGGTCCCTGATCACCTTGTTCTCCCTGTAGAGTAGGAAATGAGATGATAGACAGTCTTAGCATGAAGTCTGTATGTGATGCTCGTTCAAAAGATAAAAGTAAAACAGTATAGGTCATGTCAATATGGATTTCCACTAACTTAATTTGTTTCTGCTATTCATTTTCTTACCTTATCACCTTTTGGACCAGGAGGGCCCTGAAAGAAGAAAGAGAAAAATGAATATAAATTTTTTAAAAATTGTAACTTGAAAGATGAGCTAGGGTTAGTTGCAAGGTTCATGCAAAGGGCACAGAGATATTGCTGTCAATGAAGTTTCTCAAGAAATTTTGGGTTGTAAACTATAATACGGTTAGAATATAAAAATTATTTATGGTATGATGGTATATATACACACACACAGAGAAGTACTTATGTCATCAGTATATTACATGCTGAATAAATTTTCACACACTGAACACACCTATCTATACAAGTAGAACTAGCTAAAGAAACCCAGAAGCGCGTATGACATTTTCTTGTCACTGTTCTACCAATGGTAACCACTATTTTTCACCTCTGACAGAATAGTTCATGTGCTTCACGTAAATGGAATCATACAGTATGTGTCTGTCCTCTTTTGTTCAATATGTGTGAAATTCATACATAATTTTTGTGTACAGTTGTAGATCATTTTTCTTACTGCTTTGCAATACTCCATTGTGAGAATAAAACATAATTTATTTACTTATTCTACTGTTGAGGACCATTTGTTTCCAGGAGTTTCTAGGTCTTGACTATTACGAATAGTGTTGCTATAAGCATCCTTTGCTTAAAAATTGTATACATTCCTGTCTTTTTTTGATAGGGTAACATTTTAGCAAATGATATTTTTATGCATTTATGTTGGGTATGTATCTAGAAGTGGAATTGTTAGGTTCAGTGTGGTTCTAACAATTTACACGCCCATCAGCAATGAGAACTTCAGTTCCCCTATAGCATCACCAATACTTGGTATTTTCCATCTTTTTCACACTGTAAACATTCTGGTGGGAGGTGTAGTAGTTTCATATTGCAGTCTAATTTGTATTTCTTTAGTGATTGATTATGTTTAACTTCTCTTAATGCAGGTATTGGCCATTTTGCATCCTCTTCCATAAAGTGTTTACAACTTTCGCCCTTTTTCTATTGAGTTGCACTATTGATTTGTTAGAGTTCTTTATATATTATACTATACATTATACTGTAATACCATATATTACATACATACATATATATACATACATATATACATACACACATATATACGTACATATTATGTACATAATATGTATATAAGAGAGAGCACGCAAATACATTTTCCCACTCTGCATATTGTGTTTTTATTCTCTTAAAGGTGTTTTTGGTGAACAGTTCTTAATTTTAATAAAACTCAATTTAACACTTTTTTCTGTTTATAGGTATCTCTTTTTTTGTTCCATTTAATGTCTTTGCCTACTCCAACATCATGAAGATGTTCTTCTGTTTATTCTAAAATCTAAGAGCTTTACTCTTTATCTTTCATCTTTAGATCTGAATTCACAGAAAATTGATTTTGTGTCTGATGTGAGGTCAAAGTCAAGAGGCCTTTTCCCTCCATGTAGATATCAAATTAACCCAACACCATTTTTTTAAAAAATCTTTTTAAAAAAATGCATCTTTTCCCCATTGTAGTACATCATCGTCTTTGGCATAAATTAGATGACTAAATGTATGTGGATATTTTTAGGAATTTCTGTTTTGTTAGGCATCTGTCTATTCTTGAGCCACACTAAGATTTTCTTTACCTTTGAACAAAAATACTAGCAGGAAATACTAATTCTAGGTCATCAATACTTTTTTTTCCATAGCTCTTAAAAATAAAGTCATGTTTTGGGCTCTGCCTACCTGAGGAACTGGAGTATTTCAGAGTTACCCTCAATCTCTCACGTTGACCTTCAGTAGGGCTGAGAGACAAGGAGAAGTCTAGACTGAAGATAAAACCAAGGTTCTAGCCAAGTACCCTTCTTAAGTCCCAGTGGAGACCACTGTCTCTTCAGGCGGGCATGTGGAAATGCTCTGCCTACCAAGATATCTGCTGCTAAGTATCAGCGAAAGAGGAACTGTACTGAATTCCCATTCTCAGCTGTCGCACTTCTGGTACTGTGTTTCCCTGAAAATAAGACCTAGTCAACAATCAGCTCTAATGCACCTTTTGGAGCAAAAATTAATATAAAACCCGGTATTATTTTACTATAAGACCGGGTCTACATAATATAATATAAGACTGGGTCTTATATTAATTTTTGCTCCAAAGGACGCATTAGAGTTGATTGTCTGGCTAGGTCTTATTTTTGGGGAAACACGGTCATAGTTAAGAGGTTATTATAAAATTAGTAATAACAATAACATCATGTCTTATATTTTGTATATTTTACCATCAACAAAGAACCTGTTACAGCATTTAATCTTCTCCCAACCCAATGAAGAAAGTATTAATACTTGTATAGATGTCTAAAATTAAAGAAACAACATCAAGGGTAAGCTTCTTGTAAGCGAGTTAGCCAGGACTTTAACCAAGTCTTTGGGACTTTAAATGCAGTATGGGTCGCTAAGTGCTAGGACTCAGCTCTAGCACGAGATTCTCAGAGAGAATGATGACCATGTGTCTGCCTTCAACAGGTACCTTCTGAAATGCCTCCCAACTGCATTCCCTCTAGGGTTGGGGACAGTAGCCCAAGATCTCAAGTTCAAAATGAGAGAAAGAGAAATTATAGAGGATCAGGGATGGGGAGAGGGGGCTGAGATAATAGAATCAACTTGACAAAGTCTTTTATCTCTTACTTAGAAAATAATTTTGCCATTAAAAGAGGGAGGCTAAGAAAATTATTTTTCTTAATGTTTTCAGTAAATTTTTAATGTTTTTATCAATGTTTTCAGTGAATCAAGTAGTGAGTAATTAGTACAGTCTGTGTGCCTACCTCTGTAAAATTAAGTTTAAGGAATGTACTAGGTCACTTTAAACACACACAAAATGCTCACTAATACCTATCAATAGAATTTTATCTTTGGTTTGGCCAAGGGCAACCCAAAGAAAAGAGTGAGAGTATACCTGCCACCAAGTTTAAGAAATATAATGAAGATTTTAGTCTCGATTTAAATAGCATGCTTTTTAACTCCATTTTGATTTTTATGTACATTTGTTGAATGCTTGTAGAGAGTTTTACAATGTTCTAAGCACTAGTGGAGAATATGGCGGGAGAAGCTAATTAGCAAAGCAAAATAGTTTGTTCTAGAAAAGCCTGTGCTACAATCAAACACTTTCCGTATACTAGCATTAAGGAAAATCACCTGTAGAAAATCCAGCTACTCTAAGGTCACTTACAGTTACTGGGGAGCTCTCCCCAGCTTTCACCCTTTCCTTCCCAAAAGTTGATCCTCTTTAAAGTTCTATTTGCTTTTGCTGGTGAGATTTCAGAGGCCACGCTTCTCATTGTACCAGTCTTCTAAAGTCACTTTGACAGGTTATATGGCATATTTGAGGTTAAAGCTTTTCTGAAATCATTTTATACTGGAGGACAGAGATGACTGTTTCCCAAAGTTCAATTACTAATGCCAAAGCCACTTGTGTCAATTAGAACTCTTTAGACAGCTTGCCATAAGCAAGGCTGCTTAATTCATGAACACAAGAAAATCTGCATTCACAACAGAGCAATAAATACCGCTGCTACAAAAGGGGCTGGTTCAGAGCAGACAGAATGGCGTCCTGGCACCTGCCAGCTCAAGACAGAACTGAAGCAGAGGTCAACCTCCATTCACAGCTGTGGTGGCTGCTTTGGACACTCCAGACCCACTTGTGCTCTTGGGATTAATGGCAGGTGTTTTTTTTCTGCTTGACAGAAATCCCACTCTTCTTTCTGAATTGGACCCTCTTCACTGTACATATGACTGACTTTGAAGAAATAAAAACATGGGCTACCTTAATAAACACAGGTAGTATTTCAAAATTTTAGAACCATGGTTCTTTTCTAAGTCAAAACATTACAAATAAAAGAATGGTTTCCTTGATTACTAACTTTAAAAATTAAAGCTGGGTCATTATTTAAGCTATTTTGTTTGTCTTTAGAGTAAAAGAAAAACTCACTGATATTAACTAAATGACTGCCAGCAACACTAATTAATGAATTATTTGAATTAGACTATTTCTCAATTGCATTTTCTTGCTTCCAACTACACCAATATATTTATTGTGCAAGTTTCAGTATCAGTGACTGGTTGGTAATTATTTGAAGATAAAACTTTGTCACTAAAACATGGTTAAGATCAATGGAAAGTAAATATGGTAAAATTAGTGGTCATAAATAAGTGAATAGTGAGTCACAGGTTTATATAAGATTTCTTTTGGAATTCCTGTTCTTCTCACCTGGTCTAATATGTTAGAGTCAGATCTTCTATAATGTCCACTTAGATAAATAAAAATATTTGAAATAATCTTTCTAATCAGTTTTATGTAACCAGCTCTATTTACGTAAATTTTACAGGTGCCAACAAAATTTTTATTATTAGTGCTTTTACTTAGTAGTTGGAACATTTCTCTTAGAGTGTTCTTAGAATATTATTAATTTACTACCAACATATTTAAAAATTTCAGTGGCAAACTTCAAATTAGCTGCTATTCAAATGACTTTATGGTAACAATGTTTTTATTTGTACCGAGCCTTTAATGTGGGTCTTGGCTTATACCAATTTCAGTCTCCCAAAATCTGCTTCTATTCAAGTAACTAAGATTTTAGTTTCTTTTCCATGCTCTGTTATCTATTTCAATTAAATGATAAAGCCAAACTAAAAGAACAGTGAATAAGAGGCACAACAAATGAGATTCAGGAAAAATTGGATTTCAATTTGCATAAAAGTAATTGAAAAATAGCTGAAAAAAATATAGGTGATACATTCATAGGGGCTGGATGTCCCGATAAAGACTTTTCATTCACTACAATTGTAAATTTTGCCTACTTTGAACTGGCAACAGTTGAAGAGGGAATGACTTTAAAAGATGGCAATCATGAAAATAAAATTAGATTCTGCTAGCAGTAGAAAAAAAATGGAAAAGGAGCAAACTCTGAAAATTCTTGGCAGCTGAAGACATTGGAACAAGAATGGGGTTAGATTTCTATCCCAGAAAATTGTAGGCCATTTTTATTTTTGAAATATGACAAACCTTTTTCTGATTAATCTTTTTATTATTATAGAGTTATGAGAACAAGCAAGTTTCATTTTCTAAGCATTTATGGCCAACTATTAGCCAGGCGACATGGTCCGAGTCTGGAGGAGGGACACATAAATTTAATTATACAGTGGAATAAACACTGTGTTGTGGGAGTCCAGAGAGGAAAGAAGCTAGGCAAGCTGGAGTGAAAAAGATGACATTGGAACTGGCTCTTGAAAGTTGGCCAGAGATAAGGGGGACTGGGCAGGGGTTGATGTGTGTGTGCTCAGGCGCTCCCACAGACATGACTCTATCAATGTGCAGTCTCCCAGGGAGGAGGGACACAGGGGATGTCCAGTCTTCCCTGGTTTAAGTAGGATAGGAGCCTCAGTGCTACTGAGGATAAGACCTCTGCCTGTTCTCTGACTGCGTCATTAACTCAGCCATTGTGACAATGAGGTAGATACTTGTAAGCCATACATTCACGAAGAAATAGAATTTGTGGGCAGTAGGGAAGAACATAAATAAGTGTGAGAGGACCTCGTGCTATCAGAGAAAGATGAGGAGTTCAACTGGTAAGAACACTCGTGTGGGAGTGGAGATGGGGAATAGTAGGAAAGAGAGATCTGGGAAGGCTGGCTAACAAAACCCAGGTCCCTCAGCTAGATTCTGTCATCAGTTTAACAAGAGAGTAGCAAGATCAAGTGTGATGGGTGGAACTCTCAGAACATGGAATGTGATTCTTTTTAGGAAGCTGTTACCTTGGTCCAGGACGAGAGATTGGTAAAGATCTGAATTAACATCATGACAGTGGGAAACTAGGGAAAGTTCTAGATTCAGAAGATATGTCTGAGGGAGAACCGACAAGATCAGTTAACTGACTGGACATGCGGGCCATGAACAGATCATCAACGTAGTCTAAGAAGTCCTACTCATTTGAAGTCTCACAAATTAATGCATTTGCATAAAAGTGTTGCCCTAAGCTGGTTCAACCCTATTAAACACAGCAGCTCCAGAGCCAAGTGAACAATACAGAGTTTTAAATCTGGTTTCAGGGGTGTATTTCAAATCCAGCTTTGGCTGACCCAATCAGAAATCACTGAGAGAGAGAGAATCCTCTATCGTCACTGCTGGTAAAAGGAGCACAGACAATACATGATGGCTGCCCTGTGGTGCTACCAGGCAAAGGACATCCTTTTTCTGTGTTAACTTAGGAATAAAGTGCACCTTTATGATATTTCCCTTCCTCCACTGTTTAGACTGCAAACTGAACATGGGCTTACTGTATTTTAAAAGCTACAATTTCCCTAGTCTTTTAAGGACACAGAAGACAGAGTCTGCTGCACTGCCCATTCTTTAGGCACACAGGACACTCTCAGTGGTCACCGTGCGTTTGATGTGTGTGTGCTCAGGCGCTCCCGCAGACATGACTCTATCAATGTGCAGTCTCCCAGGGAGGAGGGACACAGGGGATGTCCAGTCTTCCCTGGTTTAAGTAGGATAGGAGCCTCAGTGCTACTGAGGATAAGACCTCTGCCTGTTCTCTGACTGCGTCATTAACTCAGCCATTGTGACAATGAGGTAGATACTTGTAAGCCATACATTCACGAAGAAATAGAATTTGGCACCACGGTATCTGAAACTGCAGGTATCTGAAACTGGGAAAATCATATTGCAAATAGTATTAACAATGGAAATATCTAGCGTTTGCTTCAAAAATAAGGGCCCTACCTATTTGCATGTGGATAAATCTTCCTTACATCTGAATAAAGTGTTTTATGCAGTTAGCACAGGTTCACCTCTAACTAAAATGTGAACATGTGTTCTTCCAAGTACATTCCTCAACCTTGAATTCATAGGTGAATAGTTTTCTGTATTACTAGCATAATATATTTTTTAGGGACATTTCCTTCTCAAATCACTATTTGTTTGTTTATTTGTTTTATAGACTTCCAGGTTGGCAAATAACTTCAGCTAGTAACTTGCAAATTTTAAACTTTTTATGGAAAACCTGATGTGAAAATGTAGAAGTTCCTCTGTATTAAGTATAGATCAATGTGTCTAAGTATAGATCTGCGTGTCTATGCTTGTATATAATTTCTGTTTAAGTACCTCAGAAAAAAGGAAAACATAAAAAGTAAAAGTATAATTTGGGGAGATTTTAAAATAAAGTATACATAAAATAAAGTATCTTGGTGTTAAGAGCTCAAGGTTTAGAGTCAAACAGATGATGACCTATGTGACCTTTGGCAGGTTAATTGACCTCTGTGAGCCTCAGTTTCTATGTCTATAAAATGGGGAAAACAATGCTTACTGTTTGACTACAATGAAACTGCCAAGCAATTTGTAGAATGCCTGATTTACCAATGAAAGTGATTATTAAGTACACACTCAATATTTTTAATATGTTAATCATGGCAAACAAAATAAAATTTCTTTTTCATATAGTTGACCTGAATGTGAAGAAAGTAAACATACTGATTTCCTAAAGTCAAAAGTCAATGTGGTGAGAAATGTGTTAGGTGGATGGTGAAAACATTGGGAGAATATGCAGGTTTACTGTACTTTACCTCCATGTTCAGGAACTATTACCAAACCAAACAAACCAAAACAAAAATACTTCATTGTAGTTTTTACCACATTACTTTAATGACCAAACCAACTTAAACTTCAGGCCTTAGAACTACCTAGTCACTCCTAGCATATAGTAGGTGCTCAATCAATTCTTGTTGACTTGAAACACCAGAAAGAAAAGAATGCAATAAAACTCTGTTCAAAGCAGCAACACATAAAGAATTATACTAGAACCAGATTCAGTGTTGCTGCAGAAGAACCGTGTTTATTAAAGTGTCAAACTCCGTTAAGTCAGGGAAGGGAATTACAGCTATAAACGGATTTATAGCTTCAGACTTTACACCTTTCATTTTGCATTGATGATTAAAAGAGACCAAGCAGAAAAGGAGTACGTATAAACAGAAATTTAAAATACCAAAACCAGCCCCACTGCTTGCAAAACTAATTTTTACATCTATTATTTTCTGGGCATTTTCTGTAGTGAGATCGTAACTATAAGTTCTTTTGTGGTGTCAGTGTGAGTCCTGAACAAGGGACTCTACGTGCCCACGATCAGTCTTAAATCACAAGCAGCTGCCATAAGGAAACAATTAATGGGGTCTAGCACTAAAAGAAAATTTAGAAAAACCAAACATTAAAAAAAGGACTCTCAAAAGTAAGACTGATGTAGCTCAATGGAGTTAAGGGCTTATAAAACAGCAGGAATCGGGGAAGCTCACTCTGGCTTTCTTTTCTAACACAATACAAATTAAATACAGCCAAATTACCGCTCCTGCCAATCAAAACCAAGGGGGCCCTCCTTCCCTGCGTCATTCCTTGCCTCTAAATGTTTTAAGGGATTGCTCAAACTTTTTTGTTTAACTTTGCATTTTTAACTTATTTTTAAGAGGTCAAATAAAATGAACTCCATGGTGAAAGACTTGGAATCCTAAACATTCCTTTTGTGGAAAGAAAGTATCAACTTGCTCTCCAAATGTCCACAGTAGCCCTGTGATTTTACAGCTAATCGTGTAAACTATCCTACAATACTCTCAGTGTCCTCAGTATAATTCAAATATATTCAGAGGTACATGCGTCTTTAAACCTTGGGTGGAATTTATCATTGCCTATTTCAGCAGGTTTCACAAATACTGTCCCTGCATCATTTTGCCCAAGCTACTTAAAGAAAACCTGCTCTGAAGTTCAGTTTGAGTCTTTGCTTCATTTGTAGTTTCTTATAGAATGATACTGGTTTTGTGAAAGGCAACTGAGCACAACACAGAGGCAAGGGTAGGCTGTCCCTTTGAGTCTAAGAAGATATGCAGAGGAATGAAAAAAACAACAACAACAACTGTCAGATGAGGCTAGGAGAGCCTGAACCCAGGGCTTGTCTATGATTCTCAAGCTTCCAATGTAAATTAGAAGCCCAATCTCCCTCATTTTCAGCTGATGACTAAAAAGCTTAAAGGCCTTTAATGTAAGCTTCTGTAATTACCGGGCTCTCAGGCTCCAGATTTTTCTGTATCTTCATGCTCTTCTCTCTACGGGGTGAAGATCACATTGTACCTGTCTCCTCCCCAGCCTTGCCCTGCTCTTTATGTGACTCTCGCTTGTATCTTCCACCATCACGGCTCCCTCGGATTCTTCCCCTTGGTCTCCACACACATTCATTCACCCTCTCCCAAAGTCAGGAGGAAGAAACACTGCCTTCGCCTCCTATTCCTTCATTGTAAAGTCCTACCTTATTCTTACTATTTCTACCAAACTTCCCTAAATAATAGATTGGTCATGGAAAGAATAGAAATTGGACTTGAGGAAAGAGAGGGGGTAGCAGTGTAGACGTCATATTTTTACAGTCTGGTTTTGGGAAAGATAAAGTAACAAGAGCTGAAATACACATGGGTCTTGGGGCATTTCTTTCCCTTAGGAAGAAGAAACCAAAGCTATGGGAAAGGAAACTGCTGAGCTTGTCCTCAGGGCCTGGAAAGGAGTTACCCTGGGCTAAACTAAAACTAAATAAGCGGGAGCTTTGGGGAGGAAGGGTTGATAAATTTCATAAATGTCAGGATTGCCCAAATTTGTGTCTAAACCTTTTGTCTTTTCACTTTACTCCCTTCATCAGCTATCAAATAAACCCTCAAGGCTTTAACTATTACCTGACTTATGTTCCAAATTCTTTTCCAGGCTGCAATCCTGCATTCCCAACTGCTCACCAGATGTCTAAGCTAAGATATGCCATCATCAGCTCAACTCAACATTCTCAAACCAAGCTTCTCAATTTCTGTTTCAAGCCAGTCATGACTCCAGACTTCCCTATTTTTGTTAAACAGACCACTACTTCTCCATGCCTAAACACTCAGTGTTCTGTTCGATTGAGTTAATGGACTCTATTGCTAAGTCCTACAGATTTCATTCTCCACAAATCTGAATCTATCTTTTCATGTTTGTTGCTGGCACCCTTGTTTCTGGAAAACAGGACTAGTCTACAAGCCTCTCCTGGTCTTCCTTTACTCTACTCCATCCTACACACTTTTGTCAGATTATGCTTTCGAAAGCACATTTCTGAACATATTCCTTAGCTCAAAAAACATCAAGGGTACATTTGTAATCCATCATGAAAAACTATTATAGGAAACAATCCTCCTTGGATGCAAAGGAGGTGACAGGTGTGGGGAATCCGGCCAATCCCACTTAACCTGCTGACCAACCAAACACTACATGTCTCTTGATATGGTGAACTAGGATATAACACGCCTTTATACGAGAGCCTTCCTGAAAACTGAACCAGAGCCTAATCAAATCTCTAAACGGAACTCACAATTTATAAAAAATACTGAAGATAGGGGAATAAGCTGAACAGCACCACGAGAAAGTCATTAGACCAGTTCAGAATGTGGGGCATTCTACATATAGGAAGAATGTCTTGGAAAAAATTGACGTCATGAAAAAAAAAAGAGAGAAGAAAGACAACTGTAGTGTGAAAGAGATTAAAGAATTATAGAAATTAAATTCCAAGTGTGAGTTTAGGGTCTTGATTCACATGAACCATCTATAAAGAGACATTTTTGAGATAATTAGGGAAATTTGAATATTATTGGGTATGATGATATTGAGGAATTATTGTTCATTTCATTAGGGTTGATAATGAAATAATGGTTATGTTTTAGCAAGGCCCTGTCAGTTACAGATTCCTAAATCAGTACTTGCTAATGCAATGACATGATATCTAGGTTTCCCTTTCAAGCACATCAGCAAAAACAGAAGAGATGAAGGAAAGGGACGCATAAAACAAGCTTAGCCATTGATAATTCTTGAAGCTGGGTGATGGGTCTACGGCAATTTATGATAGTATTTTCTCTGCCTCTTCAGAATGTTCGAAAATTTCCAAAAGAAGTAGTTATATAATTTAAAGTTTTATCTTAAATGACCCTTCAGATTCCTACCAAATAAAATGTTAACTTCTGCCTATGTGCAAAGTCCTCTCACTCTGCTCCTAACATTCCTTTTCTGCTTGATGCCCCCTTCCATCCTGCCATAAGGACCTTCTCCTCCAGTCAGTGTTGAATACCAGCTATTCTCAGAAGGCCCCTCAACTTGTCACTCTCTGTATCTTTGTTTATCTCATTCTTTCTGCTGAATAAACATCAACACTTATCATTCTACTTGGAATAACTACAGCCCTCCTTCCTTGAAATGTGTTATCTGGAAATCTGAGCAATGCAGTGCCTTGGGGGAAAAAATAAACAGTAGAAATTTGAGTTTCTAAAAGAAATGTTAGTCCTTGCAGCAAAAGTCCCCTCTCCACCTCTTCTACAATCGCACTATCATTATAGCCAGTCATTGATGGCTCCTCTCATTGACCTCTCTTCCCTGACTTTACCTGACCCTCTTTTGGAAATCATCTTTCCCTGTATTTGAACTCCTAAAGCACTTGTGACTCACTTATAAAACGTAGATCACCCTGCAGGGTATAACATTTGTGCTTCCACACTAAACTATCAGGGCCCTTACGCACAGAAAGAAGGTATATGGGGAAATGTAACAAACATGACTCTGGAAGCTTTGATATGTACCACCACATGACCTGGGCATATCACTCAACCTCTCTGAGCCTTGATATCCACATCTACTATAAGACGGAACAAATAATAATCACCTCATATGGAAGTTGTAGGAAGTCATTAAAAGAACATATGGTCTTCCACAAATATTATTTCCCTTCTCCTTTTCTCTTTCTAGTTCAAGTGTCTAGCCTTGTACCTTGTACATGATAAGTATCTAATAAATATATTAGCAGACTTTCTGCAACAGAGGTCTTTAACAAGACATCAGGGCAAAAATTAGTGTTCCCTGAAAAGACTGTTGACAATCAGGAAATCACAGGTATTTGTATGTCCATTCTGCTTCCAATTAATGCTTATGAGGATATATTTGATTTCAGCTAGAAACTGTGCCTTTCGGGTCACTACAGTTTCTCATTTGTTGACTCATGAATCCAGATCACAAAAGTTAAGACTAACAGCAAAACGAATAAAACAACTACACAGTTCTTGAGGATGAAATGAGCTCTATCCAACAAAAGATTTTCTTCCTCAGATCTCAAACACAGACAGGTATTTTTGACTCCGGTCTCCTTCCTGTGACTTCAAACTTTTAGAAAGATTATTCTATTTCACTCTCAGCACATTTTCAATACAGACTCACTCCTAAAACCAGGGTGACACTGCTTTGAAAATCAGTAGGTTACTAAAGTGACTCAATGACTCCTAATTGCAAGCCTATTGACAATACTTCACGTGGCTGGTCCTTCCTCTTTCAGCGTCTCTGTCAGTTCCTTTTTCTGGGTCTTTTACTGTCTGATGGGCTTTTCCGTACTTTATAATAAACCCTTCCCCCACCATGACTTCTTCTCTTCCCCTCTACACATTCTATACACTTTCTGGGCATCTCACTCACTGCCACAGTTTCAGCTACTACTTAATTTACTCCAGACCCAGCAGTGGCTTCCCACTAGGGTGACACCTACAGCCTACTCTATCTTTCTTCCTGGATCCATTGCACCTTAAGATCACAATGCCCACCACTAAGACTCTGGTTAGTGTTCTTTTTGTTTGTTTTGTTTTGTTTTTGTAGAAGTAAGTTTATACACTTCCTTCAGTGTCCTCATGGCCCAAATTGAGACTTCATATGATTTAGATAAGTAATCTTTCCTCCAGACAGATGCAGCCCTATGCCAGGGCGCAGAGCTTGGTAAGTGAAATACCGTGTTTCCCTGAATATAAGACCTAACCGGAAAATAAGCCTTAGCATGATTTTTCAGGATGACATCCCCTGAACATAAGCCTTACCGCGTCTTTTGGAGCAAAACTTAATATAAGACCCGTTCTTATTTTCGGGGAAACATGGTTGGAGCTGGATTTCAGACTGACCTGCCCTTTTCCTGAGCAGCCTTGTGCAGTGCACAACTTGCACAAATGTAAATGGTGACCCTGAGTTTATTGCAAGGAGCAAAATTTCTTACAGAAACTCAAAATCCCACTATGTTTATTGTTGTCCAAATAACTCCATAGTTCCGGTTCTCAAGAAGGTTCAAGGAAGGTGTGCCATAACTATTCAAAGCAAAATAATAATTGATATTTATTCAACTATGTCAACTGAGGATGCAACACCTTTGATTTATCTTCAACTCTATACTTTTTTTAAAGAACAGACAGATATTTTATTTATTTTTTTACCCATCCCCCACTCCCCTCTCCTTTGGCAGCCATCAGCTTGCTATGGGTCTGTTTCTGTTTTGTTTTGTTTGTTCATTTGTTTTGCTTTTCAGATTCCACATATAAGTGAAATCATATGGTATTTGTCTTTCTCTGACTGACTTATTTCACTTAGCATAATACCCTCTAGGTCCATCCATGTTGTCACAAATGGAAAGATTTCATTCTTTTTTATTGCTCCATTGTGTGTGTGTATATATATGTACATATTATGTATATGTGTGTATATGTGTGTGTATATATGTATATATGTGTGTGTGTGTATATATATGTGTGTGTATGTGTATGTATAATATATACATATGCAGAGGGTGCCAAAAAAAGGCATACAAATTTTAAGAGGGGAAAAAACTGTATTAAAATTGTAATACTCAATACATGCCAATAACAAAAGATGAATACAAGTCATGTATATACATATTTTTGGCACCCCCAATATGTGTGTGTGTGTATATACACACACACACCGGGGTGCCAATAAAATGTATACAGGTGGACACTTTTGTCAACATTGCTCAAATAGTAGTTCACTGTAATCAGAAGTGTCTGGACACTGATGGTAACCACTTTGAGCACCTCTTCTAACTGCAGAAGTCAAACGTGACTTGTATTCATCTGTTGTTATCACTATATATTGTTACAATTTTAATACAGATTTTTCCTTTCTTAAATTGTGTATATATTTTTTGGAGATTAAATATATATATATATCACATCTTCATTTATAGATGGACACCTAGATTGCTTCCATATCTTGGCTATTATAAATAATGCTACAATGAATAGAGGGGGGTACATATCTTTTTGAATTCATGTTTTGAATTTTTTCAGATAAATACCCAGAAGTCGTATTGGTGGGTTGTATGGCAGCTCTATTTTTTGAGGAATTTCCATACTGTTTTACACAGTAGCTGCACCCCTCTGCAATCCCACCAAGAGTGTACAAGGGTACCTTTTTCTCCACATCATCACCAAAACATGTTAATTTGTTAATTTTTTTGATGATAGCCATTCTGACAAGTGTGAGGGTATTCACAAATTATATATTTGATATGTGGTTAATATCCAAAATACATAAGAAATTCATAGAACTTAACACCAAAAAAATAAACACTCCAATTAAAAAATGGGCAGGGGATCTGAGTAGACATTTCTCCAAAGAGGACGTACAGATGGCTAACAGACGCATGAAAACATGCTCACATCACTAATCATCAGGGAAATACAAATCAATTCCATGTATTTTTTATTAAAAAACCATATTTATGGAATGTGAATTACTATGATACATTCTGCTGATCTAAGATCTTAAACAATTAACATTGAATATACTGACCATTTGAAAAAAAAATAAATCTTAGGTGTAAAGTATCACTTCAGGTTTATTAGCTTAGGGAGACAGTAGAATATCCTATAGTCATTATTTAAAATAAGTTTTAATGTGGCCGATCAAAAAGAGAAGATGGAGTAAAATGTTTCTGGAGCTATCATTTTACCTACTATCTTATAGCATTCCTCCATTTTAATCTTCACATGATCCAAGAAATATATTCTATATGAAAAATGTGGTATCAGTTGAATATGACTGGAGATATTTAATAAGAAAATAAATTTAGTCTATTAAGAATTTTGGTTATGATATCAAAATTATCAAAGGAACCCATGAAAATGTACATTGAAATTATATATACATATATAATATACTTGAGAACATTTATAAATAAAAATTTAAAGTTTAAAATATTTCAAGCTGAATTAATTTTCACTGAAGAATATTTCTAACTAAAACTTTTACTGTCGTTAGAAAGAATTAGACACACTGACAAATGAGCACATAAATGTTTGTCATACATAGAGAATCCTATATTATAACCATATCTAACAGTGATAATCACTTTTCATGAATTTTTTAATTTTAAGATTGAATTACCTATCCTAAACCTCTATATGCTCTGAGGCCATCATTTTGTTGGACATTTATCCATCAGCTGAAGTACCACTGTAAGGGTAACATGCGCTCTGTGTGAGCGCTTATGTGAGAAGGTTTGTGCATAAGTAGGGCCTCTAATAATAACACTTATGTGTGTCATAATCTGTCCTAAGAGCTTCATTAAGTTATGTATTAAATCAAACCAACCACCCTTATTTTACATTGAAAAACTGAATGAAAAGATAACTTGCCTGAAGTTATACAGTTCGTAAGTGGTAGACCAAGATTTAAACCCAAGTCTGCCCATGAAGCCATCGCTGAACCTTAGTCAATGTATTCCATATACTGCTTTAAAAACAGACTGCTAAAAGCTGATATTTTCAGTCGCTTCAGTCATTTCATCATCAAATGATTATTATCTTTAAATTTGAATTGTTAAATGTATGTACTTATTTAACAGAAATTTATTGTGCCTTCTATACTATATATCAACACTATATAAAGAAATTGAGATACAAAAATGAGTAAGAAGTTCATGAAATAATAAAAGCTTCCTCATATGCAAATCAACATTGGATTGACTTAATCATTCATGAAAAGCTACGTGTTATTCACCTTTATTCAGACAGAATTAAAAGGAATATGATTTGATAGAAAACAAAGCATAAAGTTGGCAATAAAAGTTCTTTAATTAATTTCAGTGGCAAAAAATTCTAAGCTGAAATTAAACTTCGAGAATGATGGTATACCATTTCAATACACAAATGAGCATGTAAAAATAAAATATATGGATTCTAATACAATAAAAAAGCTATTATGCTATGTGTATTCTTAAAGATATAAGCTATTTGGAGTACAATGGAGTCCTTCATATCATATTAACCATTTATTTAATAAAATGCCCCCAAAATTTAAAATGTTAAGATAATAATTCTCTTTATCATCTAGACACTACCTAAACTATAGATAATGGGAAATGATAATAATCATCAAATCTAGCATGATTGATGTAGTTTAATAAACAGTTCTATTATGTAGTGAGCAAAATAAAGACTTTCTATACACACACACACACACACATACACACATACACACACGCATATGCTTTCTAAATTGCTTGGAGAATGTAGCTGTCCTTCCCTTGCCCCCAAGTCAGACTATATGGATCGGAAAAAGGTTGGACTGGAACACAAACATAAAATATGGGAATTGCTAAAGTGTTAGGTTAGAAGGATCTTAGTATATAATTAAAAACATATGAATAGAAAGTTAAATACTGTCCCAAAATATCAGAAATAATTCCTTACAAGGCACATACAGCTTGATTTTTATAAATTTTAGTAATATGTGAAATGGCAATGACAATGCCAGAACAACAACAAAAAAAGCAAAAAGGGTTTTGGGGGAAAAAAAGGTAAAGTGACATCTACCACGTTTTTCAAGTGCATCTAAAAGAAATACAAATGGAAGCCACACGCCTCCATGTGCAGTTGCCTGATGGTATTTGCTTGTGGTTTTCTCTTACATTTTTTTCTCACTGAGTAATACAGAATTACAACATGCACGCAGCTTTGGTACTCCAAATTCCTGAGGGAATTATATCTCCTTTATGTTCACGTGCAACTCCAAAGGTGAGTTACTTTGTGCAAAATAAATCTCCTTGGTATGGAAGGGGTATCTTTCACTTAATAACAATGCTTCCACTCTTTCAAGATCCTCTATTGAATATACTGATGGAGTAATTTTGGGTGAAAAAGAAGACCAACGTATCTTTCTAAAGTATATGAGATAGAATTCTGAGAAGGTCTTTTTAAAAAACTAGTTTCTACAACTTGTTTTAAATTATTTGTTAGTGGGATAATATTATTGTTTAAGCAAGGTGGCATTACACACAACTACCATGAACTACTTTCTATTATTGTCTTGATTATTAAAAATCAAAGTCAAGCCTTGAATCCTACAAATAAATTGTTACAAAATAAATAATACATCATTAGTATGGCCCTGGGTTAATTTTATCTGTTTATTTTCACCAAAAATTAAATATCATTATAAATAAACTATGCAATGTAAGGAAACAAAGGCATCCAAACTCTCCAAACCATCTGAAAGTGAAATATTAAAATTAATTAAGTTCAATAAAATTTCAGAGCTTAGAAACCTTAGAGAACTGTTTTAAATGGCATTAATGATGACACCTGGTATTTGAGTGGGGTATTTAGAATTATGAGAAGCTGAGAGTTTTCTCTCTTCTTCAGCTTCCTTTTCCTTAAGCTCTTGTTTCCACTCGAAACTCAGTAACATTTGTTGAACTATTATGTACAAGGAACTAAGTGTTGTAGAGGATATTAAAGATAACAGAAAACATAGATCCCACTCTTAAAGGTCATAAAAGTTAGTAATAAAGGGAGAAAAGATGTT
Organism: Rhinolophus ferrumequinum; assembly: GCF_004115265.2. NCBI lineage: Eukaryota > Metazoa > Chordata > Mammalia > Chiroptera > Rhinolophidae > Rhinolophus > Rhinolophus ferrumequinum. Next base: position 58,386,223 of record NC_046288.1, read on the forward strand.
TATGAATAACTATAATACAGTAGGCAGAGGAAAAGAGAAGGAGGGAATTATTTACTGAGTGCACGCTATGTACTAGGTACCACATTAGAAGTTATACATATATTACTTTAATCTCCACACCATCTGTTGAGATAAAACATTATTATCTCTGCTTTACAGGTAGGAAAATGAGACTCAGAGTAATTGAGTAAGTTGCCCAAGATCACAAAGCTTGTTAGTGGAAGAGCTAGGATTTCAATTATGATCTGTCTGCCTTTGCTATCTATGCCCTTCTATTTTAAGTTTAAAGTAATATAAAAAGCTGTACAGATAAAGTGCTGTAGGAATTCAGCAAAAGGGAGAAATTACATTCAGCTAAGGAAGAAAAAAGACATCTTGATGGAAGAGCTGGCATGTAAGTATGAAAGGTGATCATATTTGGATGTGTGGAAACTGAGAGTCTCTAGGGGCTGGGAAGAAAGCAGTTCTGGAGAAAAGACTATTCGAAGAAAAGACAAATGAAGAAAAAGAGATTTGAAGGGAAAAAAAGCAAATGGTTTGATTTGGTTTGAAAGAAGCATAGTGTCCAGAAAGAGCATTAATGAAAAATTAGCAGGCGATTGGGTCCAGAAAAACAGGCCAAATCAAAGGATTTGAATCTCAGGCAAAGAGCTACGCTGTATTCCACTCTAAATGGTAATCACATTGAGACTCAAAGCTTTGGGGTCAGAAGAATGACATAATCAGAACCATGACAGAAAACCTTTATCTGGTAGATACATATAGGATGATATTGTTTGATGCTTTACTCAATCCCCACACTCGATGTCTTCATCATAGAGATAGGAAAAAGCTAAACGCTTTCTTTCCTGACTCACTTCCCTTGTAGCCATGACTGGACAGACAAGCAGGTCTTCACAGTGTGCAGAACGGCAATAGGGAAGCCAGGGTGAAAAAAAAAAAGAAAAAGAAAAAGAAATGTAAAATCCTGTCAGGTGGGCAGTGAGCTACAGGGATTTAATTGTTCTGGCAGCCATTAGCAAGGTCACACAGAGCATGAGAACCATGACTCTAAGACCTGGGCGTAGAGGGGAAAGGAAAAGGAAGGCCTGGGAGGGAGAGAGTAACATAGACAGGGAATGTAGGAGTGGGGAGGCAGGAAAGGACTCAGTTACGAGAATAACAGTGCCTGGATCTAGGCAGTAACCCAATTAGTAGAACTAAGGCAGGGCACTAGGACCACACTTAGAGCAATGGCACTGATCCTTGGTCACCTGCATATTGGCAAATGTCCTCCTTAAATGCCTCATGTTTAAGGTCCCCACTGAACCTGAGGATTTCCCAGACGTGCAGCTCTAGGGCAGGACTAGCAGGTGCAGTCGTCATTCTCCCACGGTGGGTCTGCAAGAATTGACAGGACTTCCACACTCTATTTGACTATTAATACTCAAAGATTTATCAAAAGAACCGAAGTTGAGGCTGTTTTGTTCACCACAGTTTCACAGCCTCATCATTGTACCTTGTGTGTTGCAGGAGCTAAATAAATACTTGAGCAATTAAATTGCATTATGTTAATATGAATTAATGAACAAATATCAGGGTGAATTTTATTTCAATAGATTATTTTTGCCCCACCCCCAAAGATTCTTATTACCTCTAGTGTGAAATACAAATGCTCATCTGTTTTTTTTTCTAATTTTCTTTCCTTCTATCTTCCCTTAGTTACTCTCTGCTATCACTTGCTATTATTTTTTCTTTTTATCCAACAATTTTTTCAGGTCTCCATGACCTTATTTACTCTGTCCCGTCCCTTTTCCTCTCTAAGAATTTGATCTCCTTTGTTTCAGTAGATTCACGGCAACATCCTCTCCATTCATTTCCCTGCCTCTTTCCCCGTCTTAACCACAGCTGCTGCGATTGCCTTTTCTCTTTCTCATACCCTTTCACCATCTCATTTCCCTTGTCAAGACCCATTTTCTCACCCATTTAAGTAAATGCAAAGACTCACCTCTCTTCCCCAAGGCCTATTTTCGTATTCAATTTCACATGATCATTGCAACTGGGTTCACTGTCATTTAGCACTCCAGTCTTCCCAACTGTGGAAAAATCTACGCTAAACCCATCTAAGCCGGCTTCAACGTTAGGAAGATGATCAGAAGAACGCCTTGAATAATACACATTTTCCCTTTTTGTCACTGATCTGCAAAATAAAACCTTATTATTCTGGAAGGCCTTACTAAAGAAGTGTGATAGCGAAGAAGCAAAATTGAGATTTTCCCTCTCTGAGGAAGAGTTTTGTGCTGTATAATAAATAATACTGGGGATGAGACTGCAAGAAAACTCTCGCTGACATAAACATGTGCACGTGAAGAACAAGTTGCCAATTGTAATTCTGTCCAAATCTTTTAATAAACGTGAAAGGATGTGGAGCCTCCCAACTCAAGCATTTACAACTCTTTTTTTTTTTGGAATTTAGTTGTTTGGAAATCTGATCGCAAGTTCCCACAGAAATCATAATATAAATACAGCTGATGCTCCCAGCCCAACCCACAAAAGCCTATTCCTAATGTATTAAAAAAAGTTCTTATTGTACAATAGAAACAGTATTGATAATACTTTTTCAATGGGGAATCCACTGAAAGTTGGCATTTGGAATTTTAGAAATGTATCTCTCACAATGGTACCCAGTCACAGGAAATGTGAATTTTCAACAGTTAGTCTAGCTAAGGGTCATCACTGGGTGACATGGTTATGGCTCAGGGAGGGGGTAGGAAACTTGGGTTTGAGAACTAGTTAAGGAATCTTGTTTAGAGAAAGCTTGTTTAGTTGGCAAACTGACCACTTCCTTTTCCTCCCTTAACTAATTGCAAAAGGAGATGGGGTGAGAAGGTAAAGAGACAGTTTTGCAGTTTCTGTGCCTTACGCTTTCCCCACAGGTAACTAACTATATATGCTGAGAAGACAGATACAAGGATGAGGGAGGAGCAGGATCAGGAGGGAAGGAATGTAGATAGATTCATTATGTTGTATCATATATATACGTATATATATGTGTGTGTGTATATATATATACACACACACATATATATACGTATATATATAAATAAGTTATGAAGAGTTTTAGCTCTGAAATCTTACAAAGCCAGGGAAACTGAAAAAGTTGACATTTTAAGAAAAAAGTAGATATTGTTTTAAGTCACCAAAAGGATAAAGAAAAAAAAAGGAATGCATACCTCAAATTATGTTAGTTATTATATACACTGTATGTGAATAAAATCCATTTTAGTGACCCAAATAAATTATGGACATTTTAAGAGAAATTTGATCAAATAAAAGAAACCTTTCAATCATTTAAGAAGCTATTATAATTTCCTAATTTAGGTTTTAAATGTACATTGTTTGCTTTTTCTCTGTATGCACCTTATGAGTCTCTATTAAACAGATTTAATGTATAGTTTATGTAAATTTACTCAAGGACAAAGTGGATTCACGATAAGGTGTTAATGTGAGATATAATTGTACAAAATACTATAACTGCTGCACCGATTGAATTACACCTACTACATAGTTCATTTCTAAGTGTTCATATTTTTAGACAGATAAAATTTGTTCTTGGAGTTAAAAGCCTATTTAAAGTCCACTTTTTATTTTTAAAAAATTCCAAGAGTAGATTTCGGGCTGGGAAAGTAATGCATTACAGTAGGTAACAAAGAAAATTAAAATTATAGATGAAAAGGAGCCTATATATAAAAATTCATGTGTAATTTATAAAAATCTGAGCAAAGTTAATAATCAAGTACTAAATGAAGAACATTAAGAATCATTTCATTTAAAATCTAAAAATGGAAGTTTCTTCTGAAAAATATTATAATGATGCAGTCATAAGAGGGAAGGCAGACTTATCCCGGGTGACATAGCAACCAAACTACCTATTTTTCATGCCTTAGAAAGATAACGTGAGGATATTCCTTGGCTTCGCATTTCCCCTCATCCCTATCCTCCCTGAATTCATTGCTTTCCTTTGGCTGTGTCATGAGGAAGGCATTTTGAATGAAATGATCATGTGATTTGAGTGTCCATCAAATGCAAACTGATAGCCAGAATGAAGGAAAACCAAAGTAGGTCACCATTTGAAAATGCCAGTCCTATCCTCCTTCAAAGTTTCCAAAATTTTCAAGTATAGGCAGTTAGACAGATTTTATTTTTCTGAAGAGCCATAGTAAATATAAGACCTGATGTGAAGGTATCCTGAAGTGCCATGATATACTTTCAAATCTTAGCTAGAGTGATCCAGAATGTTCCAGGTTCTGTCCATTCTTGGCTGCCTGTGCTTGTGCTTTCTTCTACTCATTGACTGTGGCTGTACACTCAAGATTTATTATGACCATGTTCTTCTTTTTACAGTTATTCTTTTTAACATCTCATTAACTAATATGCTTTTAAAGCTGTCTTTTTGTCCAATTTCCAAATCTTAATTTCCACTCTCTGTTTTGTCTGTAGGACAGTTGCTTTTGATGTTGTAGCAGATGCAGGTGTCAACACACACCACTGCCTTCTTCGAAGACGGTGTTAGAATACAGGTCCCATATGTCCCTATGGCTCCCTGCATTCCTCTAGCAGCTGGAGTGGGCTAGCCCTTCTGGGTGCAGGTCAGAAGTGCCAGCGAGTTAACAGCCAGGCACGACTCTCAACAATCAAGGGTGAGAAATGAGTGGGTTAATACATCAATTTCCCTACCCCACGGTGGGACGATTCTGAGGCAAGCTCTACACAGTCTCCTACAGATTATCAGGAGGATGGAGCCCCAGTTATCCACAGCAGTGCACAGCTGTTCATTAATGTATCCATTTTCTGGTTTTCTTGCCCTCCCTGTGTGATTCTCCCATTCTCTCACAATGCTTCCTGGGATCATTCCCAAATGAACTACTTATGCCCAAATCCTTATCTGAAGAACTGCTTTGGGATAGGGGAGGTGATGCAGGCTAAGACAGAGGTCCTATGAAAACTGAAAATATGTTGAATATTATCATCTTCTCTCAAAACCAACACTCGAACTGCTTTTATCATCTGTTATCTCACCTCTTCTCTTCTCTTGAGAGCTACAGGGGGTATGAAGGTTTTAGAAACAAACTTGACTTCTGCTCCCAGTTTTATGGCGTCACCCCAGGTGAGTCATTTATCTGTTCTGATTATATATATACTTTGCAGGGCTATTGTAAGCATAAAATAAAATAAAGCACACAAAGCACCTCTTACTTTGTCTTCATCCCATTATAATGTGGCAGTTTTAAATTTAGAGAATAAGCCACAACTTTCTTTTATGGATATTTTCTTTCTAATAATCACCTTGAGCCAAGCATATAAGAATGAAAATCACAAATAATGAGAGTATTCTCTGATATGAATATAAATTAATTACACATCAACATTTTTCTCATGAGTGTCATATGAAAAAGACTCCTCTACTAAAGCACGTGGAGTTTTTTGTTTGTTTTGTTAGACATCCTTAATACACAGAGCTCATAAAAACTATAAATAACATTCTCATGATCTAGTATGAGGATTAACACAATACACAATTTATGATACTAACAAAAATATCGTGAAAATTGTTCACTTATGAAACAATATAGGACAGCAGCAGTGTTCAGCATATCAAGGGGAAAGAGATATTTTTAGACAGATAAATTTGTTCTTGGAGTTAAAAGCCTATTTAAAGTCCACTTTTTATTTTAAAAAAATTCCAAGAGTAGATTAAGGGCTGGGAAAGTAATGCATTACAGTAGAAATAATTATGTTATTTCTATGTTACATCAAGAAATAATTATGTTATTTACAGGTATTATGGTGCTAAAGGTAAAACAATAATGGCATTTCCTTCTCTATATAGCTTCCTATGGACTACAATAAGTGTTAATCTTTAATTTGTTGGGTTTTACTCACTCTTCATTTCTGACAACTCCCTTTGTTTTCACTTTCATCTTTCTACACATTCCTCCCCTTCCTAAAATTTCCTTTTTTTCTTCAATATGAGTTAGGGCTCACAAGATTTTCTGTTGACTGCATTCACATTTAATTATAAATCATGTCTTCAGCAGTTGGTTTATATTAAAAATGGAGAATGAATTCAATATCTACCTATAATGAATCAAAAGTAGCTGGTAGGATCACAGTCCACATAATCAGAGTCTGTGCGGATTTACAGTGACATTATTAGTACATGATTAATCAGTACTTAATGTGAACCAGTTCAGACCCGACGTCTACTAAGTCATTTTGTCTTGCATTCAAGTCCCATGGGTCTGTTTCATATCAGTTAAGAGTTTTGCTTTGTATGATAGTACATTGTTAAACTTGCCATCTGGTCCAACAGCTGACGTGGCTCATACAACCCTGAAGAGGCCCCATAGCTTTACTCCTGGGAAATATTTGGTCTACTGTGCGGTGTCATGATTACTGGCTCATAGCTTTTTAAAATATCATTTGGAAAGAGTTACAGTGAAACCTGCACACTGGAAAAATCCTGAATTGGAATTCATTTGCTAAAAAAGAGGTCACTTACCTGAGGACCAGCCTGACCCTGAAATTGAAAAAAAAAGAAAAAAAGGGAAATAGTTACAAAATTGTTTTCTTAAGGAAATATTTCACCACTAAAACTTAAACTAGTTCTGAAAATCCTTTCAAAATATTTTCGAAGATAATACCTAACTACGGACAAACTTCACTTTGTGGTTTAAAAAAATCCTATTACACCTTCGCACCTTAATATTTTTACTCTATGGTATTTATGTAAAATCTTAATGTTATGGTCTGTTACATTAACTCCCAAATGACTCAAGGATTTTAGTATGCTCTAGAATTAAACTGGAGAAAGAGAAGGCAAAAGGTGAAGTATACCTCACATGATCAAAATGAACGGGTTAGTTAAAGGGAGGGTCTGCTAGCACAGACTATTTCTATGAGCTACATCTTCAAAGATGGCACAGAGTTAAGAAAAAAAGAGGCAGATATTTTAGTTCTAGAACTCACTAAGTCTTTGAATTTCTCATTGCTGCAATAATACTTTACGTTAATCTTTTTAAATAAACATCTCTCTCACTCTGCATAATCTAAGCAGAGGGCATTTTAAAAGGATATGAGAGGTCTTTGGCTCAATTAACGTGCATCATAACTCTTCACACCATCAATATATTATGTAACCTCCTGCCAATCTAATTCATTTTGAATGTCACTTTCTTGTTACTTAAACTGGTAAAAATTTCAAAGTAGCATAATTTGTAAATGCTTCTCAGTAAGAGAAAATCACCTGTGAATAAAAGTATTGATTACCTATCACCTTAAAATCTCCAGCTGAGTTTTGTGTAAGATGAAAGAAAAAGTTCATACTGAGTTAGGGAAACCTTTAAAAACAAATTAATAATGCATAATCTCATTGCATCCTCTGTATGCCAAAGGTATTATACAGGAAAGCATGGAGCTAACACAACTCCCAGAGAGGCTCTCTCTCTTTTAGCCCCTCTCCAAGCTTGGAATTTCTTTAGGTACTTGTTCTCTAACTAACTGGGGATGGAACAGATGATTTGCAAAATCTTTGTCTGAAATGTGGTTGGCTAGATTTTACATAATTAAATCAAGCTGCTGTGGAAGTTACTCACTCCACTCCTGTTCTCTTTCGTGTTGGGGAGAGAGAAAGAGAATAACATTAATTCCTTACCGAGTACCAGGCACTTTGGGATATGTTATTCCTTTTACTACTTATAACTGCCCTGCATTTTACAAATGAGGAAATGGAGGCTCACAGAAAGAAGCTAAAAATCACACAGTCTATTGGCGGAAAAGCCAGAATTCAAACCCCAATCTGATCCTGAAATTCATGCATTTTCCATCAGGTCATTCTGACTTTCACTCTGGAAGTTTAAACTCACAGCTGTGTTAAGACTTGCTCAGATCAACAGTGACACCAGAGTACTCTTCAAGTGAGTGGATGCTCTAAACTTCCCCACCACTCCCCGGCTGGAACAGAGTGAATCTCTGCTTCCAGATACAGACCTCGGACCAGCAGGCAATAGCCTGTTACCTGATACCGGTACAGAAACCAGGTCAGCAAAGTTCTTGAGGGCAACAGACAGCCCTAATATTAGCTCGAAACGTGGAGAACCTACACGGGCGGGGCTCTCCACCTACATGTAAATATGGATCTTCCCAGATCCACGAAATGAAGAAAATTGCAGGTGCTCACTCTCACCTTCACTATAGCTCTCACTCCGGATGCTCTTAGCTTCTGATCTTTCTGAAGTTTAAAACTACGGCAAAGTTAGAAATGTGAACATGTATCTTTCTAGAACCTCAGAATACATTACACTTCTTATATGATTTTTTGTGAAAATTAAAATGTAGGATTCTCTAAAATTAGAAAGATTTCTTCAAAAGAATATATTTTAGCATTGTTGCTGAGATTCTTTAATTCCTATGGTTGTTCTACACATGACGTTTTTCCTGTCTATCATTAAAATGTGGCATTTCTGCCATTATACTAAACAAATAATTTTAGCATGTGTGCATACATTTATATGTTATTATACACAAATATACATTGTGTTATGGATTTTTATGTTAGTGACAGTGAGAACAATTGGTAAATGATGGTAAAATGAAAAAATTGATTTTCACATGAGCATTGGAAAGCATATAGCATCAGGAAACTCAGATTACCCTCACATGTGATATGAATTTCAGGTGTCTATGGTGTGCGTGTATGTGTGTGTGTGTGTGTGTGTAGGAAGGGTGAGGAATATGAAAAAGAGGAATGGAAATGGGTTGGTAGGAAGGCTTTTCAGAAAAACGATGTATACTAAACAACACATTCAGTAATTCTCCCTGAAACATGGATTACACAATGCAAGCCTTACAAATCTTACCCAAGATTCTAGGACTGCCTACACTCAATGTGATGTAACAAACAACTCACTAGCAGACACCTAAAGTACCCGCAAGAAAACAGTCTAGCAGCTGAAGTCTTGTAGTCATGGTAATAGAGCCATCTGGCCAAGCGAGGGAAGTGATCAGAGAGGTGGCAGTGGGCAGGGCAGTGCCCTCCTCCCTGTGGGAGTGCAGAGCACAGAGAACAGAAAAGAGCTCAAGAGTGAAGCCCACTCAGAAACTCCCTGTCACTGAGGGCACTGGGTGATAAAGCCTTCTTCATAGAAAAATTGCCAAAAGAAATATTTCAGAATTTCTTCAAGTTGCTTCTGAGCAGTTCATTGAGAACTACAATGATCTTCCTTCATTAGTGGACATTTTTCTAATCTATTCTAATGTATAGATAAGGAATATTACTAAGAATCAAATGTGAATGCTAATTTCTTTTGGTTTTCTAAAATGCGCTCTAAATTAGAAGTTATAAATTATGACTAAGGCTCACAAAATACAACTGAAGATGCATTTTTAAAAATGGAATTCCTGAAAAGGACCTTTTCCCCAAGCAAATCACCAAACTGCTTCTATAAAAAAAAACCACAAAAAACCTGAATCTAGTATAATCAAGAACTATGCCAAGGGAAAAAGTTAAATCACAGAAATACTGAAGTTTGGAACCAACACACATGTAAAGATGGAGAATGCTCAATGCTCTGAGTCAACAGCTCAACGCAATGCCCTCCAGGCAGCTAAGGCACCAGCGTGAAGAAAAAGAAACAGCAGGAGGAACTGACTTTAAAAAGTGGTAATCAGAACAGCATGGTGGGAAGCAATTAGCCAGTAGCTGATGCCTGACAGAAAAGTGTTCAAAGCAAGTTGAAAGTTTTGTGAGGCAAGTAAACCACAATGGAACATGATAAATGAGACGACATATCACTGGAGTATGTATTGTTACATTAGGCAATTAAAGAGCAATATTAACCATTCTTTGTTAGACTGTTATCACAATTATGGTTGCCAGAAAGTGCTAACACTCTTCTCTAAATTGACAAAGTCATTTAGATTCCTGACTGAGGCAATTAGTTTCACTACATGATACGTTTTTATGTATGATAACACTGTGTCATTCCTTTTCAGATTGGACAAGTGCTGTTTTTCCATTAACACATGTACAGATAGGCAGACAAAATTGGCGCTTACAAAGTACAATCTTACTTTGAAATACTGATTAGGATAACAGAACCATGTATACTGTTACTATGATATAGTTGAAATAAAAAAAAACCCTTTCATTTACAAAATCTTGAGGGAATATTAGTATTGGTCATGCAACTTTAATAGGTGCTACCTCTGCTTCAAGGTAATTTGAAAGAAATTACTTCAATAACTTAGAAACTCTTCATTAAGAAACCCAACCTTGATGACCACCATTAGTACCCACCCTCAATTCAGATTTATTTGATTCTTTTGAATTGAAAGAAAATACTTCAAAAGAATAATTTCTATGTTTTGCATTTTGGAACTCTTACTGCCTAAAAAGAGCATTTTAAGTTGATCAATTTCATTGTCTCGTGAAGTATCTCAAATCCACACATTTGTATGTCAAGTGTATTTTTCCCTCAGGTGAAAATAGCACCTGAAGTGGGCATCCAGGTAAAGCTTTAGAACATCGTAGGAACTCTGGCAACAGGATTGTCCTTGTGGCAGGAGGTTTGGAGGAGCAATAGGAATCCTACCATGGAATCACCTCCTCATTGGGATCCTTAACATCTCAAGAGTCGCAGTTTGAAGTAGAATCTGTTTCAGTAAGTGGAACACATGCACTCTACACTTGCAGCACCAGGAAGCAGGCATCTTGCCTATTCTCCCTGCACCGTGAATGTGTTCACATTTAATGCCCAATATCCCAGTGCCCAAGTTACAAGGTGTTTCAGAAACAATTGTTGAATGGGTGAAAGGTGAGAATATTTTGAATGGTCCAAAGATGGTTTGCTATGTTTTTATAGAACTGTTAGAAAGTTTACTATTCTTACATTATAGGCTTATATTTTAAAATGTGGTTTCTCAATCCAATAATTTAGAAAGGGGGCTCTTGAATTCTGGTCATTGCACAATAAACACCTCCATGCCAAAGAGGAAGTCTCCCCACTCACTGGAATTGTATTCAGATAATAGAGATGGAATGGAGGCAGGCAAAGACTACAGAGGCTTCACAGGATTTCAGTCCTTTACATGTGGCACAAAACAAAAAGCATGAGAAGTCTATCCTGAAGAAAAAATCACTGTCTAGTTTAATTAAGCTCCCATATCCAATTAATATGAGGCTATTACATCAAATTACTTTGATAATTATAAAATGCTATAAAATTTAGCATGGCAACTTAAAGTTGGCTATATATCCAATACCAACAATTTATTCAACTAATTCAAATTTAGATAAAAAGTCTATAAATCTTAAAAACCAATTAATATGCAAATGGTATACTATAGAGAAGAGCAATTGAAGTAAAGCATTAAGGATTATGTGTATTAATTTAAAAATGGCTTTGCAAAGACTGCATAATCTCGCAATGTATAAGCTGCTCATGCTTCCAAGGACTCCCACATGCTTCACTGAAATAAACGTTATTCATAATTTATATTGCTTAATGTGCTACCCTACAGGATATTAGTAATTTTCACCTTAGCTACAGTCACATAATATTACTTAGATAAGGGTATTTCAATTTAAGATTTTTTTTTTGAAAAATACTTAAGCCTCACTGGTTTTCATTCCGTAGAATAAGAAGCCATATTCTAAACTCGAGGAAAATAAACAGCTATAGTCTCAAGCCTGGAGGATATTTCATTTTTAAAATTTGAGAGACAAACAAATAGAGCAAGAACAAACATGTAAATGGTTTTGTTGGGTTCACGTAAAGAAAATAAAAATTGATACAAAACTTGGAAGATTTCTTCCATGTTTGCCTTTCATAAATAAATAACTATATTTAAAGATTTAGTCTTATACTTAAACAGGTTAACAAGTCCTTCCCACAATAATTAAAAAACATTATTATATTTTCTAATGCAATACCATATTTTTCTTTCCTGTAATTAAATGTTCATAATGGAAACAAGAAAATAATTTTATATGTTTTTTTTGTCATTAAAAATTGCTCACATAGAACATAAGAAAAAGACTGTTATTTATGAATTAACTGACATTAAAATTTATTGAATCCCTAATGTCCCACTGAGGTCAATTCAAATTTTTGCTATTATAAATGATGTCTATATCTTTCTTATAAACATTTGACTATATCCCTGATTACTTCCTTATGATTCAACACTGAAAATGCAGTGTTATTCCAATTATGAAATTTATATACTTTATTTCTTTATATTATAGTATACAGAATACAGCTTATACATTTTCTAGGATATAATTTTACATATATATAATATATATAATTTTATATATATAATTTTATATACATATATATATATATTTACTCTGAAACATATTTGTAAATCTACCTATGTGAAGAGAAGAAAGAAGAAAGGAGAGAGAGAGGAGGGAGGGAAAGTATACAAAAATAGTAGTTATCTCTGAGTGTTGGAGTTATGGGTAATTATTTCTATATTTAGAGTTTTCTATATTTCTCAAAATTTTACTAGTCCCATGTCTTGATATAAAAATATTTATCACATGATACCTAATTCACTGCAGAAAACTTTTAAACAGAATCTTGTTAATTTTTTTTCACACTAGGATTCATTCACTTAAAGATCTATGTCAGTGAAATCATATGGTTCTCTGCTTTTTTTTTTTTCGATATGTGGTATATAAACCAAAAACAACAAAAGAACAAGACACACAAATGAGAAACAAAAACTCATAGACACAGACAATAGCTTAGTGGTTACCAGAGGGTAAGGGGGGGTGGGGTGTGGGAAATGAGGGTAAAGGGGATCAAATATATGGTGATGGAAGGAGAACTGACTCTGGGTGGTGAACACACAATGGGATTTATAGATGATGCATTACAGAATTGTACACCTGAAATCTATGTAATTTTACTAACAATTGTCACCCCAATAAATTAAAAAAAAAAAAAAAGATCTATGTCAGTGATTCCAAATACCATTTTCCAACTTTTTCTAATTTCAGGGTATTTTTTAATTACTTGAAAGAATGTTGCAAAATTTATAAAACTATTCTTCAAAGTTCAATAAGTAAAGGTTTTTAATTCACTTTTTGTGTATGCCCCATATCACTTTTAAGAGTAGATTAGTAGTAGAGAAAGGGGCAAGAGAGTTCCAGAGGCAAGCACCAATTATGATAGGAGGTCATGGCTCCCTGCTAGGCAGCTTGTTGGAAACTTTGCTGTTTTGTACCAAATATTTTGATTTGGGGATTCAGCTGTATTATTTCATGGAGTTATTTAACGAATTTATGATTTTGGCTATAAATGTTTAGCAAACTCCTAAAACATGATTGACTAGTCCCCCCTTATCTACAGGAGATATCTTCTGAGACAACCCCCCCAAAACTACAGACAGTATGGAACCCTATATATACTATGATTTTCCCTATACATATGCCTACAACAAAGTTTAATTTATAAATAAGGCACAGTAATAATAATATAATAACAGTAATAATAACTATAGATCAATTATAACAATATGCTATAATAAAAGTTATGTGAATGTGGTCTCTCTCAAAATATTTTTATTAAAGTTTATTGGGGTGACAATGGTTAGTAAAGTTACAAAGGTTTCAAGTGTACAATTCTGTAATACATCATCTATATAACGCATTGTGTGTTTACCATCCCAAGTCAGTTCTCCTGCCATCACCATATATTTGGTCTCGTTTACCCTCATCTACCACCCCTCTACCCCCTTACCCTCTGGTAACCACTAAACTATTGTCTATGTCTATGAGTTTTTATTTGTTTGTCTTGTTCCTTTGTTGCTTTCAGTTTTATATACCACATATCAGTGATATCATATGGTTCTTGACGTTTTCTGTCTGTCTTATTTCGCTTAGCATAATAATCTCAAGATCCATCCATGTTGTTGCAAATGGCACTATTTCATCTTCTCTCAAAATATTTTTTGTACTGTACTCACCCTTCTTGTGATGATGTGAGATGATGCAATGCCTATGTGATGACATAAAGTGAGGTGGAGACACTGGACAAAGGGATGATTCATGTCCCAGGCAGGGTAGAGCAGGATGGCTTGAAATATCATCACGTTACTCAGAGTGCTGGGCAATTTAAAACTTATGAATTGTTTATTTCTGGAATGTTCCATTTAATATTTTCAGACCACAGTTGACCATAGGTAACTGAAACTGTGGAAAGTGAAACCACAGATAAGGAGGAACTACTGTACATATCCAAGTCTTTTCACCAACGAGCATGGAATCAGAAAAGGCTAACAAGGTATAAATAAATGAAAAGTTTTATAAACATATATTTTAATAGGATACAATAAACATATGGAATACATGTGAGAAGAGACACCTAATCAGCTTCCATAGTTTTAAAAACACATGCCTTCTAAAAGAATGCACAGGCAATTTTTACTATCCTGCCAATTTTTATTGCATTGTATATAATGAATAATTTGGTTTCTTCAATGTTTATCAACATCTTTATAAGTATGTTACTTTATTGCTCCAAATAAATACTGGAAGCCAATGTATAAACATCTCTCAGTATGATTAATTTATATAAGTGCCCAATTTCATTTTTCTAAATATTGTACAAAACAATAGACCTGACTGCTCTCTGCAGCTGTCTGTCTTAGTTTGTGTTAATAAATGTGTGTTAGAGCCAATAAATTCATAATTCATGAGCTACATAATGCTTATTGCTCCAGTGAGACAGAACCCCAAAAGCAGAAACCTATTTTAAAATTAGGGAGAAAGGAGCAGCTCTTCAAGCTGACAAGCTTATGTGCTTTAGGGACCGAGATGTTTGAGGCTGCATCATAAAAACTACCAAGAGGTTTGTGATACAATAACTGCAAATTAGGCGTCAATTCTCCCACTTTGTAGTTGAACAAAGCAAGTTTCAGAGAGGTAAGGTAACATTCCCAGAGACACACAGTTTCTAGAAGGGGAAACTGAAATATGAACATGGATTTGTCTGACTTGAACACTGTTCTATTCTCATTTGCATCATGTTGGTGGCTGAACCCATGGGCTTAGGTGAGGTTACCCAGGAGAAGCAAGTAGGAGTGATTCTTAACTCTTTTTTGAATTAGATAAAAGCTGTAGCTGCTCTACTTAGAAATATACACACATTAAACACTTAAAATTTTGCGCGCGCACACACACACACCCTGAAGTCTATCCATGGATTCTCTAGTGAATGTTTCACTCTACGTTAAGATCCCCTGGGTAGAGAAATACAAACATTTCAGGAGTAACAAAGGAAGAGTATCCCAAAAGGAAATTGGAGGAATGAGGAGGAAAAGAATGAGAAGGAAAAGAATTAAGAACAACAACAACAAACTCGAGTTAAAGAAGCCAGGATTTAAGAGAATTTCAAAAAGAAACTTAAATGAGGACGGCACAGAGTCTTGAAAGGGAAGTTCAAAGCTTTGTAGGACTACCTGAAGAAACAAGAAAAATCACAAATAAACAATCTAACTCTACACCTAAAGTCACTAGAAAAAGAAACAACAAAACCCAAAGTAAACAGAAAGAATGCATCCTCTTGAGATTAGTGGTTGAATTGAAAATGAAACCAGTTAACAGGGTTACTTTTCTTCCCCTGTATTCAGGATGTGGGTACAGGTGCAGAGTATAGGGTGAGTTGTATGTAATTAGGCTTGGGGTTTCCCTGGGTCAGACCAGAGGGAGAGAGAGAGGAGACTTCAGGTGTATACAAGAGCATGATTATAATGGTGGACCATGGCATCTACCATATTTTGCTGTTTATAATGCACACCCACGTTTTGGGCCCAAACTTTCAGGGGAAAAAAATCTTCCAATTTTTTTATTTCAATTTTTATTTGTTTACATTTAGGTACTTGCTTTATGTATTATAAAGGAATTTGAGCATTTATTTTTTAACATTGTGGTACAAGAAATTTTATGTAACATATAATTACAAAACACAAGAACAGATACAAGGTACAAGACATTTTATGTACTGGTAACAAATTTACGATATTTCAGCATCACAGAAGGCTAAGAACTCTTCATTGTTGCACGTTCATCATAAGTTCAACAAAACTGATTATCGTACTCCAGGGTATTCTTTTTCATATGGATATTGTTACCAATCTCTCAAGTTACACTTTTAACTCACAAGCATAAATAAAAGAATTAAAAACATGTACATAGATACAGAAATAGTACTACACATGTATAATGTGCATCCTCATTTTTCCCTCACAAATTTGGGCCAAAAAAGTGCGCATTATACACTGCAAAATACGGTAATCTGTTAAGGAGGGAAGAAGTGAGTAAGGCTTTGGGAGGTGGGAGACATGTGGGATAGTGGTTTCCATTTCTTTGTCAGATATATTTGTTATTCCTTCTGCATTACTTTTGTGATATTCCCACTAAACTATATTTAATAAGTTCAACTGTATCAATGCTTTTATCAATTAGCACATCTGATGTGCTGTTCTATTATTATAGTTTTTACCACTACTGTTTTAACAGTTTTTTAAAACATGTTTTTAATTTGTTAGCTATTTTATATTTATATTTCTTAAGGCTTAATTGTAAAAATATAGTCTCAAAAACATAGTACAGCAATAATAAAGATAGTATTATATCTATTTATTCAATAAGGACTCAAAAATCATTGGAAGTATAATCATGCAAAATGTTGCCTAAAACACTCTAAATTTTCCTACAATTCTTATTGTCTTTACACATTGTTGATGATGAGCTACCATAGAATTTATATAAATCACCCATTTCTACATTTTCTGTAACAAGGCCAAAGAAACTGTACTAACCAAGTCATAAAACTTTAAGGGTTACAGTGGCTATGTAAACACAGTGCCACTGAAATGCCAGAGGAAGAAATATGGCACTCAGAACACTCGGGCAGTTCCAGCAGGATGGACTGACCAAATTGTAAAACCCTACTTTCACTCTTTCAAAGGTAACGACATCTCTTTTTAACCAAATCAAGGCTCAGACCTGGCAGTCAAAGCCCTTGGCAGCCTCTGGAGAGCCCTTTGGCCCTGAGACTTCCCTCCAATTGTTACAGGCTTTCTTCCCCTGGTTCACCCTTGCTCTTGCTAAGATGACCATTCATTCCATTTGTCAAAATCCCATCCAAGCTTTAAAGCATTCACCCCTTCCAAAAGATTTGCCTGCTTTCCTATAGCAGATGGAAACTTGATTTCTTCTGAATATCCATAGATGGTTTTCTTAATACTTTCATGACATTACATTCTGCCTAACAGTATAGCTATCGATATCTTCTCTCTCCTATTAAATGGTATGCTCCTTGAACAGCTAAGACGTATGGTGCTGGGACAATATGCCAGGCACTGTGCTGTTTGTTTTGTGGACATTATGGGTACCATTATTAGCCCATTTCACAGTTGTGGAAACTGAGGCAGGGAGAGGTTAAGGGACTTGCCTGAGATCACACAACTAGTATGTGGAAAGATGAAGATATAAATTCAGTTCTATCAGATTCCAGAACCTACATTTTAACAATTATGCTATACTGCACCTTGGACAGTGAAACACATACAATAAATTTTTGATTTTTTAAAAAATTCACCCTTATATGAATTTTTATTCAACCAACCTATGAAATTTCAGGCACTGTGGTAGTGTTAGAGGAACAAGGAAAACACAAGGCATGGACCTTTCAACAGGGGAATTTATAATCACAGAAACAATTCTTAAAAGCTAATACATTCTCAGATTTCCATACTTTATTGGGCTTTTTCTTCCCAAGCAACTGGAAGACCTTTGACAAAGGCTCAAATTGTGAAAACTAGTTATAATTCTCTTTTCTCACTGCAATAAAATTAATTGTATTGAACAGTAAACCACCTTAATTTAACAGGTCGTTATATAGTTAATGATGCTGGGACTAAATTAGATACTGTAATGTAATCTTCAAAAGAATACTGAATACATTTCATTTCTTCTATAGTATAAATGTGCTCAGTTGAGACAGGAAGTATAACTTAGCATTTTAGAGCCACTAGCTAAATTACATCTATTGATGAGACTCTGCAGGTTCTTTCGGAATGATTCGAAATAACTGCCGAGGGATAAAAGATACCCTTTGGTGGGCCGTAGCCACAGCGTGCTCAGAGCCTACTGGGGAGAGAATAAAGCACAAGCTCCCATGCATGAATGGTTCTATGTCTTGCCTGGAGCATGGCTGACTGACCATCCCTGAAATTGTATAAGTGAAAGGAAGTAGGCAAGGTACTCGTTTGTATTAATAATTGGTATACATGAAGTAAATTAGTCTATCCCACCAGGCCCTTCCTAAAGGGGTGGAGAGGCGGTACAAAACTCCAGGAATAAAGTCTGCTAAAGCAATCTTTTCAAAGCTTTTGACAAACTGCAAACCTCAGCCATTTTTTTTCCTCATTGAAAGGAGAATTCAAGGAGAAGTTTCAGTTCAGTTCACACACATGCACACATGCGCACACACGCACACAGAATGTATAGGTGTATGAGGCATGAACTAGGACATGAGAGTTATGTAGTACTGTCCTTATTCACAAAGGAAGTCAAGGGACCTGGTTCTGCCATTAAGAAGAGGGAGGATTTTTCACTGATGTCAGAGGGCAGGTGTAGTGCAGTTCCGGGTTCCTTTAGCTCTTGTATGTATTCCCACATGAACAATCTGCGTACAATGGAATCTGGTCTCCTTATTTGTACAGCCATATTGCGATTGCAGGCAAGAACAATGAAAAGCAGTCCCAATCGGAAGACAGACGTCAATTCAACCAAACCAGGATTCAGATTTTCAAATTTTTGAAGGAAACAATAAATTTGAAAACTCTTTGCTTTTTGATCTTAGAGAACAGAGTTTAATCTGCCTTTTTCCTGGTGTAGAAATTTCCCAGGATTCGAAATTTTTCTTTCCCTTTCATGAAGAGCCCATAGTAGGTAAATAATGAAAAATATCAAACCCATTTAACAATGCTGTAGAATCCATTTTCTTCTAGACGTTGTTGGAAAAAAAACATAATTTGCTTTTGCAGCAATATCCTTTTCAACAAACATACATATCATTCAATCTTATATCATTTTATAACACATTTTTATTCTTTCGCTTGCACAAATATTAATTTTGCTTAAATAAGATTTGACTCCAAACCAATAAAATGAAAGTTTATAAATAATGCTAAATTATTAAAATATTTTAATTCAATTCAATAGTAAATAGATCCCCAAACTTTCTCTTAACTCTATTTACACTTAAAGCAAGAGAAAACATAAGCAATTAAAGATGAACAAAGTAGAGTTTTAACTAAAGTAATTAAAGGATAACACTTAAAAGTAGGAAACAGATTTCCTTCATGGTACTATTCTATTTCTTAATCACACAAGTATTGATAAAACAAAAATGTAAAATTTTATGGCTGACTGAAACCTGAAAGACATCTTTATCTGAAAGTCCTTATTTTTCTTAAGAAACTGAAACTCCATGTGTAGAAACAGAATGCACATGGCTAATTCATCTTGAGCACCACTCAAGAAATACACTTGATGTGGTTTATGTCATGATGATGAGAACACAAGAAACTGTGAAAAATGTCATTTCTGGAAAATTAGTTGGCTGTAGTTCAGCAAGAGAGGAATCTTTGTAACAGATGTGATATGATGACTTTGATGAATTGAATGTTTTAAAATATGGAGCATTTTAAAAATATTCCCTTAGAAATAAATTAATTTAGATAAAACATACTATATACCATTATTTATACGAGGTCTGACAATTAAGCTTGCAAATTCATCCTAGAAAAACTGCTACGTACCTCATTGCTGAATATCACTAACGTCACCTTCGAAGTACTCCCCTTGGAAAATTATGCACCGATGCCAGTGCCTAGTCCACCCTTCAAAGCAATTTTGGAACTCTTTTTCTGGAATGGCCATCAGAGCTGTCATCATATTACCCTTGATGTCCTGAATGTCATCAAAATGTCTTCCTTTCACTATTTCCTTTATCTTCAGGTAAGGAAAGAAGTCATTGGGGGCCAGATCAGGTGAGTAGGGAGGGTGTTCCAATACAGTTAGTTGTTTACTGGCTAAAAACTCCCTCACAGACAGTGCCGTGTGAGCTGATGCATTGTTGTGATGTAAGAGCCATGAATTGTTGGCAAAAAGTTCAGGCCGTTTTCATCTTTTTCACGCAGCCTTTTCAGCACTTCCAATTAATAAACTTGGTTAACTGTCCAATTGTTACAAATTCATAATGAATAATCCCTCTAATATCAAAAAAGGTTAGCAACATCGTTGCAACAAGATAGCGAACTTAATTGTCACGCCCTGTATGTCCACTTTCATTACCGTGTTTCCCCGAAAATAAGACTAGCTGGACAATCAGCTCTAATGCGTCTTTTGGAGCAAAAATTAATATAAGACCCGGTCCTTATATTATATTATATTATATTATATTATATTATATTATATTATATTATATTATATTATAAAGACCCGCTCTTATAGTAAAATAAGACTGGGTCTTATATTAATTTTTGCTCCAAAAGATGCATTAGAGCTGATTGTCTGGCTAGGTCTTATTTTCAGGGAAACACGGTAATTCTATGTCAGTTTGACAATGTCTTCCTTAAAATTCCTGTTTGGGCTCTATTCTTAGTTCATTAATTTAAAAAATGAAGAGAAAACTTGGACTCAATCTCCAAAGTTCCCGTCAACTAAAATTTTATACTTTTCATATTTATGTACTCTGAAGCTTTCCAGGATTTGAAGATAAAAATCTCAGAAAAAGATCCTCTTTTTAAAATTATTTTGTTTCTACTTAGCAGAAAAGTTTGATTTATAAGCCATTCTGACTGAAGAGTCAATATCTTGGTCAATTGCTACAGATTTCTAAACTTGTTAAACTTGCATCATTTCTAAACTTGTTAAAAAGAAACTAAAAGACTTTAAATACCAATATTAGAACTTAGCATTCCACTATGGGGCATTTGTGTCCTATCAACATATAAAATTGAATGTTAGACAAGGAGCTAGTTTTACATAAGTACATATATTTATATTGCTGGGCTTCATATGATGCCTTTAATGGATAAGCCAAACAACCTTTACCTCGTTTTGGTTATAGTTTAAAAGTAAGAAGTTTGAAGATCTGTAGTTTAGGATCTTGGTATCCTAATATATTCAAAAGGCGAGCTAGCATAGAGTGAGACAAGGTGAGAACAAATATGTAACAAAAGAGATGTCTTTGTCGAAGAGATTTATCATATTGATTTTAATAGTACGCCACTGCTCTAGCTACGGTCAGCGAACAAAAGCAGGATACAGCAAGGAAACATTTCTCACCTGAAATGATGCTGACTTCCAGCCCCCAAACAAGAAACATTCTAATGTAAGCCATCCCCCCCGTTTGTGTGTTATCAAAACTCTTCCCAAAGGGAATGCCTGTATTATCCATGGCGTCCAATTTATTGACAATATGATAAGGATATTACAAATCACTGAAAGAACTAAAGTAGGTTACATCTTGGTAATCTCTGTACTTTAGGGCAATAGACTGAGTTCCCACACAGAGAGAAGACAGGTCAATTTTCAGTAATAATTTGCATGAATGAAAGCTTTCTATTTAACAGAACACAAGCCTAGAAAATTACTGAGGTGCTTTAGTTAGTAGAGTTTCTAGAAAGTACTGGAAACTTCTAGAAATGAACAGGAATAAAAGAAACTGCCTACTTAATGACACTTTTTAATGACAAAATAAAAGCTTCCCCTTTTCACAATGATGAATAGGAGGTGGTTTCCCTCAAAACTCATTTGCCTTGTGCATATAAATTTGATTATTTATATGCACATAGAAAACTTCATATTATAGGGAATATGTAATTTCTATAGTGAGGTTTTTTTTTAATTATGATATTTGATACAAGGTCAAGCATTTTCATTTTGTTCAAAATGTTCCAATGATCTGAGGTTGCCATCAGTTTTTTTATGCTCTCCTCCCAAACTCTACTAACATCACCAAACTAAAGACAAAATAGGGAACTTTTCCCCCTCTAAATAGGGCAGTTAATGCCCATGGGAAAATAACATTCTTAACAAATAAAACCCAGGGGATCTAGTCAAGCGAAGGAATAAATCCTCATCTTTCACACAACTTTCAAACTGGTAAACAATACAAGAATTTAAAAATAATTTCTTTTCAACTCATGCCACATAATGTACAAAGTAAGTTTGTATGTAATTGCAAGGCCAGATCAACTTTCCAGACGGACATGAAGAATCAATCAATGATTAGAGGCTTAACTTTAATATGCAAAATAGAGGGTTTGGTGGACTTAGAGGGGGGCATCAGTATAAATAACCCCACAACTGGAAATGGAAGTTTAGGTCATTTCCTGTCTTAGGATATATAGGGCATATTGGATAATGGTCAGAGTACCTGAAAGGAAACCACAAGCTGATTAATTCCACTCGAAGGGATGGTTTTTAAAAACCAGTTCTTATTCTTTACCATTGATTAGAAGTCTAAATGGAAGGCTACATATGGTGAAAGATATATACATTCAGCCATTACAACAGAAGGGCGATAAATTATCCCGGGTGCCTGCAGAGAACTCTCTAATCCACTCTTTCAATTTTCACTCTCACCTGTGAAAAAGACTGAAACTGTATGCCAATTGGTTGTTAATAATGTGCTCTGGAAGGGAACAACTTGAAATTGTTCCCAAAACTGCAAATCAAGAGACAAAGTATGCGTGTCTACTACTGTTGAATGAAATTATATATCAGAACAAAAGACCATGTCTGCAGTACAGGACTAAAGTATGCTTTCATGTGTCCTATCAAATCCATGGCTCTGGGCCGCACAAACTCTGGGGTGCTTAAATTTCTACTCCCAGAAGAATATCCTAACATAGATGTAGCTCATGGAAGCCTCCAAAAGGAAGTTTGTGATATGAAATTTAAAATAATTGTTTTTAAATTTGTAGCTTCCAGATTGGGTTTCTACTGTGCCTGCCAAACATTCTCCTTCTTTTTCAGCGGGTTAGCTACACAAATATGGATTTCATCTGTTTATTCATAGAAGGAAGTGGTGATTCAGTCACTTTGTGAAGATGCCCTAGTTTTCCCATCTCTACTCGCCTTCCACGGAACACTGTAAGATGTGACCGGTCAAAAGTCAGGCGGAAGAGAGAGCGCGGCGGGGGTGTGACTAGAAAGAGCAAGCCCCTTGCTCTCTGGCTTGGTCTGCATCCCTTGGACCTCCCAACTCATGCTCACCTCAGTCCCTGGCCAGCCCCTGCTGCTCCATTTTTGTTCTTTTCCTGAATCTGGACGTGAGCTCTGGGCAGCAGAAATGCTATCACCAATTGCATTCTTTTACATAGATTCCAAAGGCCAGTTTTCATCAAGTGTTTCATCCGCAACTCTGTCAAGCAGGAGAGACTCTCCTGTTGCCTTTCTCTAAATAGTTGGGAGGTCTGCATTTTTATGCTACAGAAAGATCACACATAAACATTCTAGAGCTAAGTGCTGTCCACATGCTCTTATGAGCCATGTGCAGCCCAAGTATATGACTCCCCTTCTCTGAGCCCCACTTATGGGTAATAAATAAAATAGAGCAATAGAATCAGCTCTACCTACTTCACAGGGTTGTAGCATCAAATGATCTTTATGAAAGGGCTTTGATCTCTAGCTTCCAATTAAATGTATTACCATAATTAATAGTGAAGAATGTTTGTCAAGTGAAGACTGTATATTTACACATTGCCACCAAAGTTATAAGGCTAAGCACATGGAATATGAAAGCTGAATCATGGAAAGGGCAGGAGGAAGGAGGAGGGAAGATTTCCAGAGAAGACAGCAAGAAAGGACAAGTGTGAGGGTATACCCTGCATGCTTGGAGGGAATCTGAAGAAGTATGGCTAGAAGAGATGTTTATTTGAAAACATTACTGTAATGACTACTTCTGTGTCAATATGACTAAGCTGTGGTGCCTGGTTTGATCAAACATTAGTCTAGATGTTGCTGTGAAGATATTTTATAAATGTGATTGACATTTACAATCAGTTGACTTCAAGTAATGCAGATTACCCTTG
Source organism: Rhinolophus ferrumequinum (assembly GCF_004115265.2). Classification (NCBI taxonomy): domain Eukaryota; kingdom Metazoa; phylum Chordata; class Mammalia; order Chiroptera; family Rhinolophidae; genus Rhinolophus; species Rhinolophus ferrumequinum. The sequence continues at coordinate 58,410,388 of NC_046288.1, forward strand.
ATAATATGGGTAGGCTTTGTCTAATCAGTCAAAGGCCTTAGGAACAAAAATTAAGGTTTCCCAGAGAAGTAATTTTACCTCAAGACTATAACATAGAAACCATGTCTCAGTTTCCATCCTGCTGGCCTGCCTACAGTTTTTGGACTTACCAGGCCCCAAAATTGCATGAGCCAATTCCCTAAAATAAATCATATATATATATATGTGAGAGAGAGAGCTATTCTATCAGTTCTATTGCTCTGGAGGACCCCGGCTGATACAAACACTAAGGCCATCTGTATTGGAAAACCCTGTGGATTCTTCTCAGTCTTTGTTTGTTTGCCAGTTAGCAGGAGCATCTGCACTCCAACCATGCCGGCAATACAGCATACAGAGAATATAACCCCAAGTGAATGATCATTTTTGGTCACAATGAAAGGAGTTTGGTATCTTTCAAAGTCAATAAATATCTCCAAATATCTTACCAATAACTCAAACTCAAAATACTCAACACTGAAATCTCCCCCCCCAATAAAAGGCTCCTTTTATTGAGTTGTTGCTCCTGCAGTGTCCTACACTGTGTCACTTCTCCTCTGTCTGATTCCTTGTCATGCAGGGTGTCAGACAGGGTCTCAGCTCCCGCTCCCCATATAAGAACGCAGGATATGGTGAGGCCAAAAAGGAACACCCACGGAGCCATAGATAGGGGAGTCATACCACTATATTCTCGCCGGTGGCTGGGTTGGAGACACAGGAAGCAAACATCCGCCAGTACCCCAACAGGGATGTTCCTGTACCCCAGTCTCTCTGGAAGCCAGACAAGACGCACATAGGCAGTAGGATCCACACAATCTGCAATCTGCCGTCCACTTTTCTGCCTGCCAACCAACCCCTTGCTAACTGCAATCTACTGTGCTCATGGCAATCCGCACTTGCCAGCCACCATCTGCTGCTAGCATAGCCACGGCAGTTATATTAGTGGCCAGTGGCTCACTGGTTACAGCTGATGGCCAACTAGCCACAGCTAATGGCCATCCAATCACAGTTGATGGCCATTTACTACCCGAGCCAGCACCTTTCCACGTGAGGCCGAGAGCCTGGAAACTGCACTCCTGGCTCTGTCCCACTCTCCTCATATCCATTCTATAGATCTTAGATTCTTCCTTGGTAACTTTCTCTGGTAGACTCCACCCTATGAATACCTTTAACCCAGTCCAGACTTTCTTCAGGTTGCTTCCAGCAGCTATCCTGAAAATCACTCTCAGACCAGTCATTCTCAACAGGCTTTCGTTTATTGCTAATTAACGGCCCACAGCTTCTTCTGTTAGCATTTAAAATTCAAACTGCTAAGTCTGGCATGCAAAGCTCTGCATGTGAAGTCTGACCAATCCCCCTAGGATAACTCTACTACTTCTATCAGCAGCCATCTGCTCTAGACACCTCAGCCTCTCCAATGGCTCATTACCACCTCTCAGGCTACCCTCTTCCACTTCACTGATCCCATCTTTCAAGTCTCAGCTCAAGTTCCAATTCTCCTGGCCATTCATGTGCTTAATGAAAGTTCTTCTTTCTGAACTATTGCTGTGACTATCTGGCTCATTCTTTTGCCATTTAAGCACAAAATGACTTGTATTATTAATAAACAGTAAACATAGGTGGAAACTTTTCAACCAGATACAAAGCTGTCTGAGACAGGGACTATATTTAAAAGATAATTTAAGGAATGAAAGAAGGAGAGAGGGAGGGACTAAACAGGAGATCTCCCTTTGTGCTCGTAAGTTGTGAGGTACAATTTGGCACTGGGTGTATGTATCTTCCAACCAAATGCTATATGTCTTATTTTATTCACACTGTGGGAATAATCAAAAGAGACATTTTAATAAAATGTGCTGTCCTGAGGATTCATGGGTTTTCCAGCTGTGGTTGATTTGTATTCCATCCATTTTACCCATCCTGGATAAAGAGGCTTATAGGTATAGACCATAGTAAGGGAACAAAGCGATAATAATTAATATGCATGAGGTGTTCTGAAAAGCAGCACCAAAGCCTTTTGTATTGGTAAACACAGTGTATACTTTTCAATTTTTACCCTATTTGCCATTTTAAAGTCCCTGACACTGTTTAACACTCTCTTCATTTTGAGAATTTTTCCTTTGTGTCTTCCATGACAGCAGTATGTCTTCATTCTCCTTCCACCTCTCTACACACTCCATCTCAGTCTCCTTTCAGGGTTCCAATGTTTCCACCTATTTCTTAAATGATAAACTCTTAGGGGGCGGGGGTGTTTCATTTTCATGAGCTGAGTAAAATGATCTACTTCAATCACTTCAACAACCAGCTATACTTTGATTATTCCTAAAGCTCTTACTTTAGCTCAGACCTCTCCCCTGAGCCAATTGGCTACTAGATGTTTCCATATGGATGTCCCACATGCATCTAAAACTCAACAACTCCACATCAGACCTCAGCATCATTCCCTACCCAAACTTGATTTTCCTTCTTTACTCTCTATTCCAGTGGCCCACACTATTATTCCCCAAAGCAAAACCTGAGAATCACCTCTACTCCTCCTTCCTCCTCACCCCTACATCTAGTCACCCATGTCTGCCATTTCTACCTCATTACTACCACCTGTATATATTCCATTCTTTATATCTCTCTAGGCCATTTTATTTCTAAATAACCACCAATACCTTAATATCTCTCTTTTCTCTTTTGTCCTCCAATTCTTCAGCAAGAGTTATCTTTCTCAAATGTTTGACCATGCCACACCCTTTCTTAAATCTTTCAGACTCTGTATACTTTTAGGATCATTACTTAACAAGGTAGGCAAGGTCCTTCACAGCCTCATCTTACTCCAATCTCTGTTCTGTTTCCTCCCTAACTTCCTCCTTGAACTTTACATTCCAACCTTATTTAATATATACAGTTTCCCAAAATGCCATTCTTTCTTGTGTCTGAAAGGCTTTGAAAATGCTCATCTGCCTGCAAACATGGCACTACTTAGATTTTCCACTCTGACAATGCCTGACTGATCTCAGATCCAGAGGCATTCCTTTCCCACCCAAATCTGGATGACCTACTTCTCTACTGTTCTATCAATGTACCTTGACATATCCTGAGGATACCTGTCACATAATATTGCTGTGTTTTTGTTTCGTTTTATTTTGTTCTCACTAGACTCTAAGTTCCTTGAAGACAGTGGCTCCGTCTTATTTGCTATTTTATCTCCATCATATATAGCAGAGGGCAGGGCACATATTAGGCACTCACTATGAGCTTGATGAATGAATCATGAATGAATGGGCACTGTACCAGAGGTGCCAAAAAAATGTATACAAGTGGACACTGGTCAACGTTGCTCAAGCAGTAGTTCACTGTAATCAGAAGTGTCTGGATGCTGATGGTGACCACTTTGAGCACCTCTTGTAATTGCAGAAGTCAAATATGACCTGTAGTCATCTTTTGTTATTGGTATATATTGAGTATTACGCTTTTAATATAGTTTTCTTTTCTTAAAATGTGTATACACTTTTTTGGTGTTTCTCTCTCTGTCTCTGTCTCTCTACACACACACACACACACACACACACACACACACATATGCAACTGTGTGTGTGTGTGTGTATATATATATACACACACATATATATACAAGTAAGAAAACAAGAAAAAGTGTTACTTTATTTAAGCCTAAGCAAATCTTAAGAAACCACGAAGACTTATGAAAATAAAAGGTGCATTAAAAATATCATTCATAATGACTAAAAAACACCCCTAAGAACATTTAGGTGATTTGGGATACTTTAGGTTCCATGGCTTGATGTCTTTTTAATTGCCAAAGCAAGAACTAACGTTCACTTAACAACAAAAGGAGGGAATTCTTTCTATATTATAGCCCAGGACCCAATTCAGATCCAACAGGCCACTTAGTGAACTTAGGCCAAATGAAGGCCAACTTCATGGTGTCCACATGATCTGAAATTAAACAGGCGACACTCTTTGTATAAGAGGAAATCACAGCATTTTAAGTAGGTAGTTTGGAAGAATAAGGACATTGAGCAAAGATTATTCAATGTTTGGCCATTCATGAGAAAACAATAATGTACTCTTAACTCATTCATTTGACCTTGTTCAAAATATTAGCATTCAAAAAATGTATCCAAACTGCTTTCTACCAGCATGTTATTTTAGAATGGCTCTCCTGCTATCTATGGCTAGTTATTGCCTCACAAATCCACAGAAGTCATATAATTACTTCCCTAATTTGTCCCATAAGATATTTACAGTTCTGCATAGGCAGACAACCCTAGGAATTCAGAAACATGACAAAGTATTTGGTCATAAGAAAATCAAACAAGAAGAAGTAGCATGCCATCCCCTTTGTTTGTTTGTAGGCTAGATATTAGAAAGGTATGCAGGTGGCTAATGAACAACCTGAAGCAGACTTTAAAACTGAAAGGTTAGTTTCTAATAATTCTGACTGTTTTGTGCTACCTGTTTTACTTTTTTAAGCTAAAAACAAAGCAAACAAACAAAAAACACTCGCCCAGTTCTCTCTTATTTCATCTACCAACTATCTTTGGGAGAGAGAAGATACATCCTTAAACTCTCACATTTTTGTTTTAATCATGTTTTTCACTATAAGAATGGCAGTTGCTCATTCTTCAAACCTCATAAAAGTGACTCTAAAAGTGTTAGTCATTTTTTCAGAGAAGTATTGCTAAAAATTGAACTTTCACCTGAAACCATTGGGAATAGAAAATAAAATAGATAAACAGAATTATTTGCAGTTGAAGAAGTCACTCCGGACCCAAAATAAGGTAATGAAGTCGCTCAGTGACAATGACAAACAATAAGGAGAAAAAAAGAGAAGGCTATAACTGTTGGTGCTTGAAGATTTTGTAAGTCCTTAAAAATAAGAAGCCCTCCTTATCAATGAAGTTATGAAGTAACCTGGAGGGGCCTAAGGCTCAAGGCCTGGCAGTAATATCCTATTCTTCTTACAAAGCACCCCCAACTTTTATGTTTCTCTTTAAAAAAAAAAAAAAAAAAACTCTCTCCCTTTTATATTTCTTTTTCTGTTTAAGTTCTGGTGATAGAAAATAGTTTTGATGTAGTTTTTCTTCACTAAAATGTTATAATAAAACAGGTCACATTATTACCCAAGTGACATACCTATGTATATCTTTCTGGAGATTTCTGGTTCTTTCTATTTCTTCCAGGAATTATTTCCAGACAGGGCAGCAAAGATTGGCTGGTCACCAAATTTGTTTACTTTTACTTCTGAACTCACAAGTACATTTCTCTCCTTTCCATGCTTTTAGATGTGAAAATGTGACTTGACTCTTGCCAGAGAAATATGGTCAGAAGTGACATAAACCATAAAATCCTGTACCTCTGGTGTTGGCAAAAAAACAACAACAAAAAAAACACCTCCCCTCTGACCCTCCGTTCTTTTTCCTTCTTTATCTTATCTGATGGCTATATGTCTACAGCCAGGGAACACACATACAAAAGATGGTAGAAACTCCACAAATCTGGGTCCCTACAAGAAGCATTGCCCTCACCACGTATAAGAAATAAATTTCTATTGTGGTAAGCCACTAACATATCAGGGGTTGTCTGCTATAACAGCTAAAGTTATTATAAAACAGATGATATCTAGAAATAGACCACAAGAAAAAATAATGTCGCAAAGAAAAATATTGTCAATATTTTTGTATGTCTATTTCCTCCTCCTCATCTTCATTCTTTAACTTAACACTCCTATTTATTTCATTTTGTGGGCTCTTGACCCATTATCTTTCCCCTTCAAGAATTCCAAACTTCTGTTTAATCTGGCACTAAAACTACATAAACAACATCAGAGGAAGCATCAAAACAAATTGCCACTGAACACTGTTCCCTCTTCAAACATGGCAGCTTTAACCACTCAAAACAGAAGATATAAAAGACAGTGGGGAGTCCATTTTATGTTAGAATCACAGTTATATTCTCTTTTTCTACTTTCTGTTCCAAGAGACAAACCAGTGTTCAGGGTCCCAAAATGAGCTACCCATCTCTGACAGCCTAAAGTCATTCTATTATAATTCTGCCCCAAACAGCCTTTAAACACAAATTAATTCTCCAGGTTTGTTTGGTTTGTTTCTTTGGTTTGTTATGGTGACTATATCAGAATTTATCTAGCCATCCTGGTATTTTGTAGCAATACTGCTTCCTACAAAGATAGATGGCTTGCTCCAACTATTAAAAATAATATCCCATTATTATAGAAAAAATAATAGTCACTATGCATTCAAAAGCACACTCTTTGAACACTAATTGAAATCAAAATATTTTTAATAATTAACAATTGAATATAATAGGAATACAACAATTGAAGTCGTTAAAGAAAAATTTGCTGAAAACACCATGACAATTTTATATTGTTTTCTTGACTCAAGGGTCAAAGCTTATACCTCCACACAACTTACTTCCACACTAGATGAGAATTAGATGATTAATAAGTTTGCTTTGAGTAATTGTCCATATGAAAGAGCACATAAAAGATGTAAAATCTAGAGACAGCTAAGAAAAGCTTAAAATGAACCATAGATAACAGATGGTAGGATTAGTTACAACAACAAAGATACTTGCAAAAAAGGTGGTAACACTTAAACCTTACTTAACTGAAAAACATCTTGTAGAAATACAGGGGGAAATGAGCTTTGAAGAGAGCTAGGCTTGGATTCAAATTCTGGTTTTGCCTCCGCTCAATATAAGTCCTTGGGATGATTACTTGCCTTACTCAACCCTCAGTTTCCTCCTGTGTAAAATGGGTACAATAAATCTCTTATTCACAGGGCTGGTATGAGAATTGGTGTCACACACGGTAGGTAGTTACGATAAATTGTAGTTATTAGCATATCTGGAAAAGATCTACTGTTGACTTAAAAGTCATTGTTTTTTCAATACGAAGTAAGGATACCAGAGTTTCTCATTTAAAAGTTCTATAGAGATTTCTTTTTCTAATTCATCTACCACATTGGCCAAAAGAGTACCATAAGCTTAACGTAGCTAAGTCTGCTTCATTCATCTGTCAACAACATTCTGGGTTTCATATCAAGTTGACAATGATTGAAATTGGGTGGACCAGACAGGCTGCACAACAGCGTCATATTCACACATCAGAGGGTTTATGCTACCAACAGGAACATCACAGATCTGTCAGCCAAGCACAATAATAAGACTTGATAGACTGATACAACTAAAAAAGCCACTTAAAACAGGTCTCCTGACTTTTCTGGCTACAGTTATAGGACTTGTTTGAATTTGTTACCTGTGAATATTAGAATTGCTCCTACTCTTGGGACAAAAGGACAGAGAAACTACATCCCCCATTGACTCTAAAAATGGTCAAAACTAGTGCAAAATTTGCTACATTTGAAAACCCTGAAGTAATTTTGTAAATTTGATCATACTCTTTGCTTCTTATTGAAACACAAATCCATTTGATCCAAAATACAAGGTACCATCTCATGTCATCTGGAGTCAGGTAACACAATGGTCAGGTAAATCATTCTAGCAAATACATTTATGTATCTGAGCTAAGTACTCCAAGCACTTGCATGGATTCCTTTAGAACAATGTTTTCATACATGTTACCTTTATGAGAAAGAAAACGGAAAAAATTATGTGATATGCGCATAAAAATAAATTACATACATTATCATAAAATTGCTCTATTGCAATCTTTTACAGCAGGGACTCTTGTGGTAGCAATATATGTTTGTCAAAACAGATAAGGTTGGATAATAAACCACACAAGCTTCCTAAAGAGTAAATTGATATGAGGGATCTAATTCAAATTGTATTTCAAGTTTTAAATTATAAATGATCTCAATATGCAAGATACAGAAACTGACAAGAGAAATGCTTTAGCTACACATTATTCTAGTGTGATAAAGCCAAGTTTTGCAAACTACATCAAATGAAGATGTAAAATAAGGTTCCTAAATTAAATTTTATCATTGTTTTTTTTTTTTTTTTTGGTTTTTTTAAATCTTCCTTGAGAGTATTACTTTAGGAGGGCAATGAAAAATGGTAACTCAGATACAAAAAAAATCTGCCATTGTCTGTCAGGTGAACCAATCTTCTATTTGTTTGTTTGTTTTAATGAGTGCCCTAATGCTGTCTTCTGCACTGCTGGACACTATTGAAAGTAAATGACAAGAAAACACACATCAGGATCAGGTTATACCTCAGCATAAGCCACAGGACCACAGAAGCTCATGGCCAGAAGGAAGTTGGAGGGACATACTTGATACAGGCTTTGTTCCAAGGATTGTTTATCTAAAGCAAGACTATTTAACTTCTCAGACTACCTTTGTGATTTACATTTAATTTACAGAATGGAAGTGTGGGCAATTGCCATTAAAATGGTAATGTAATCCTTGATGTTATGTACAAATTCTTATTTGTGGAGATAGTGAAATAATTTTTTTAAAATATAAAACTAGGGAAATAAAATTTTCTAAAAATAAAATTATAGAAACTTTTAGATTTCAGTTTATGAAAAGAGTAGAAGGAAAAATACACAAAATTAAATGATGCTAAGAACAGGAAGAGTATGTTAACTGCATGTTACAATTGTCAATAATTAAATATTGTGTGTAAATAAATATAAAATTTATCAATATATCTAATCATTATAATGTCACTGTTCATTAACTTTTATTCAGTTGCAAGAAAGATAATGGAAAGATTTCATAAAGTCACTTAGTCTAAAGCAAAATTTGATGGAAAAAAAATACTTCTTGAAACTCATACGTGAGGGGGGTTTAAGAATTGGAGGCTCAAGAGGATTTCATTACAAGGTACTTCACCCATAAGGGTCCTCATGTTATGGGGTCCCAAGTACTATGGCAAGACTCCACTGTATTAGTAAAGATAGCGTATTATATATATATATATATATATATATATATATATATATATATACACACACACACACACACACACACACACACATATATATACGTGTGTGTATATATATATATGTATATATATATATATTATCTTTTTCAAAATCAGTGGTTTTTCATTTTGTCAAATGTGAGCAACCTGAATGATCTCTTAGTCAGTATGAAAACTTGTAATTATACCTTATTTGTTGAATTTGATGTAATTTGCTTAAACACAGTATAAGTTCTTTAAGATGCAGTTGAGATGGGGCAGTATTAATATTTGTCTTATGTATTAGCTATTTTACATTTTTTTTGGTCATGCTTTTATTTATGTAATTATTTATATCAAGGAATATTATTTGATCCATGGTCTTCCAAACCTATGTACCAATCATTCATGTTATAACACATCTATCATTCGTAAGGAATTGGGATACGGTGGTAGTCAGAACATGTTTAAAATCAGACATATCTAATTGAATTCCAGCTTTGCAAACCTTCTCTGGCTGTGCAACCATTGATAATTAAGCTCTATGACCCTTTGTTTCTACACTGAACAATAGGAATGGTAATATCAGAGAACAGTTTTGAGATAAAATGAAAAGTATGAGGGTTATGTGCCTAGAATATTGCCTGCCATCTACCAGGGGCTTAAAACATGTGAGTCCTCTTTTTATATAATAACAAAAGGAAGAACAATTGAAATCCTTAGGTAGAGAACCTGGACTAACAGATAGCTCCCAGAAAGCAAGAGCTACATGTCTGCCTAAATTTGCGCAGAGCCAAAGAGGAAATTCTGGAATCCTGAAAGTCACCATAAGGCAGAAATGAGATTTAACTACCTCTTGGTCTGTGTAATACTTACATCCACCAAAAAAAAAGCCTTGAACACTCTATTTTGGCTGTAATCTCCGGAGTTTCCTCTGGGTAGTAGTGGTTTGTTTCTAGTTTTAAAGGCAGAGGATTAAATAAGAAGCCAAAGAATCAGGCTCCTAGGCCTGGGGCATGCCATCTGCCTAGTATTAAGCAAGAACTGAAAGTCAGTTACAGAAGCACAGTCATTTCTAACATGATTTATGTTCCATCCTTGAATGTGGCAGGAAGACTGCAAAAGATATTTGGAAGCCAATGCTTCCTCTGAATAAAGTAAACGAGTATAAGCTAAGCCCCTCTCCCTGGACCATGCTGGCCTGTTAGATAAGTTGCCAATGTGGAGTCTGTGAACCCTGGAGCAAAATGGCTATTCGGGATGAGAAAGTATCTTAAGGCCAATGATCATTGCTACCGTAAATGTACAGTGCACAGCACAAACACTGGGGTCAGACAACAGATATCCAGGATATTACTCAAAAACACATCTAGCTCAAAGCTGACAAGATAATCTGTTCCTGTGAGTGCAAAGCAGACTGGAATGCTGCCGCTATGACCTACTCAAGCAAAGAAAAAAGAAAGTGCAACTCTCCAAGGGCTCCATCTCATGCTCTTTATGCAGGCAAAACTCCAGCGGACTTCAAAGGGAGTGTTGCCTAAGGAGGAGTGTTGGACCGAGCCCATGGGGGGTATCATTTCCATGATCATGTTGCCATTCTACATTTGGTGCACGGGCAAATGCAAATACTTGAGATACAAGGTTAAACAGATGAAAAAAGAAGTGTGAAAGAGCTTGGAGATTTGCTTGCAAAAACCCTCAGAATTCCAGGAAAAGCGTTTAATATCAGGAACTTCGTAAGTTGTTTCCAAAGTACCAAGAGAGTAATTGGTTTGTGATGATACTTATTAATAAAAGTTTTTTCAGTTGACACATTGCACTCCAATACATCACATGGTCACAAAATAGTGCACTTAAAAAATAATTTCCCCAAATTAAGTACTCTTAAAAGGTCAGTCACATTTTTCTAATTGAAATATAGACTATATTTTGATGTTACAACCAAGTTTTAACATACGTGATCCTGATTAATGTAGAACAGCCAAAATCCAGCAAAGATACTTACAGGAGGACCTATACAGTGGGGAGTGGATAGAGAAGGTAAGAAAAAGGGAGACACAAATTAGTGAATATGCAAAATATTAAGATTAAATAAAAGATTAAAGCATCATCATAATTATCAGCACAATACAAGAGACACAGAAGTCACTTAGAATTCAATGATTCTTAATCTCTTTTGTAGATCACGAACCTTTTGACACCATATCAGAAAAATACATTTACATCTATGTGTACAAAAAATTTTTCATAAAATTTCAAGGAATGTTTGGATTCCCTGAGACCTCTTTATGAATTATTAAGATATTCATATATCTTAAGCAAAGACTGTCTAATTTATATATCAAAAAATGTAGATACAATATGAATCAGGAGGATCTTTGGTCATTTATGATAGACCAGTTATAGAGAATTGATATAAATAACTTTCTTGAGATTGGTAAAATGGCTAAATTAAAAATGTACTCATTATTTGTTCTAAGAATGTGTTTTATTCAGTGGTATTGCCAATATATAAAAGAATAAACTCTGATATTTATATAAGTTTCTTTAAAACTATACATTCTCATCAAAACACTGGCAAAGTCTAAGAAAATTTCAATATTTCACACACTGTATGCTCAATTAAAATACCAGTTCTAAGTAACCAGAAAGTTCGGAATTGACTTTTATATTTTCTATAAAACTGTGTATAAACATAAATTTTCACTCTTTTCCCTCAATCCTTTTTCTTTTATTTGACACAAAGATCAAATCAGTGATTATTTGACTTTACCGATGTTTTATCATTTCTTTTTCCTCAAAACAAATTCATAAAGCATCCTCCATTACAAAACTTTGTACTTTGTGAAGAGAATACCTAGACAAGTTTCCAATTATTTAGATTCAGTGAGGTTTAATGACAAGTTGTGAGAATACTCTTAAAGTAAGAGTACACTATCCAAATTATTGAATTTTCATAAACCCTTTTTTTTTCTTTATTTTATTTTTTAATTTATTGGGGTTACAATAGTTAGTAAAATTACATAGATTTCAGGTATGCAATTCTGTATCACATCATCCATAAATCACACCATGTGTTCACCACCCAGAGTCAGCTCCCCTTCCATCACCATACACCTGATCCCCCTCACCCTCATCCCCCACCCCCCAACCCCCTTACCCTCTGGTAACCACCAAATTACGTTCCCCAGATTAATTTTCAAACCCGTGGCCATCCTGTGGGCACCAACTGCCCTCCAATCCCCTCACCCACCCCCACACCCCCCACCCCTCCCGCCCATCCAGCAACCCTCAATTTTTCCTCTTTGTCTCCAAAACTTTGACATCTTTTTTCCAAAATGAAGAGAAAATGAGACAAAAAAATCAATCTTCTCTCCTATTTTTGATAGACTAGTATTTCGACTCTTTCAAACCTCAGTAACTAATTGTTTTTAATACCAAGAAATACAGAAAATAACATTTCTTAGCAAACACTAGAATCAGACCTTAAATTACCTTCCTCTTATCTTCCAAGGAAGAATTGATAGCCTGATAAGACTTCATTTATGTTTTCAGAGTCATAGACTTTATAGAACAAGTAAAACAGTACATGAACTCACTCACTCGGATATCTTGCTTTCAAAAAAAAAAAAAGTTTTTATTTGACTCTTCTGTTTCACTTTACGTACAGGGATTTGGCCTGAAAGCAAAAACTCACTGAAGTGGGCGTCAGGACAATTGGTTGTATTTCAAGTTCTGCTTATAAAAACTTGCATGGCCTTGGCCAAATCACCTGACTGTTCTGGGCCTCTGTTTCCTCAACTACAAAATGAAAATGCTGGATTGATTACTAAGGCTCCTGTCATCACGAAATTTCTATGGTTATACAAGAGGAATAAAAATTCTCAAACTTTGAAAAGAATGAGAGTAAAAGCATGACAAAATTGTACCACTTGGATAAAATAATAATAAAGCTTTCCAAGACATGTGCCCTGGTATCCCAAGGCATATGTTTTCATAGAGAAACTGCATTTACTGACCAGCTATGAAGATGGACGCATAGGTGATGTTGCCACAGTGTGTGCTGCTAAGAAACGCTCACTATACACTGAAAAGTCAGACTCGACACAGTAAATCAGCCAAATTGGGTGTCAGTGGTAATTACACACACCCGCACGGCCTCTAACAAGACAATATAATCTGAATTAGGAAGAACAGATGCAGGAACCTAAGCAGAATATGAATGACACAGAGCAGCTGAAAGAGAGACTTACCAGATTCTCCTCTTCGGCCCCTCTTACCTCGTTTTCCTGGAGGGCCTGAAATACAAAGAACAGTTTTTTGAATTTTGGTTCCAAAATGGCCAGTAAATAATTTCTATATATTTTATCACTCTTTTTAACTAAGAACTTCAAGAAAGGGACCAGACATGTGTAAAGGCCAGCTCTATTGTTGGTATTTCAACATAACTTTTAAGCTTCATTTAGTGCTAAAAGTTGTACTTGATCTCTTACCATCTAGTGCAACATAGGAACATAAAAGATTCAGAATTTTTGTTCGTCCTGTCTTGGTGTCATCAATAAAGGCTTTGCTAAGCAAATTGATGGTGGTGAGATTTCATGTTGCTTAGGAAAATTTCTTTTCAGAAGGTTTCAGGATATTAATAAGTAAAAGTACTAAGTACAAATGATTATGGTTTCTCTTCAGTCGGGTCCATCACGATTCTCTTAAAAATATTTAGTTGGCAGTTAGTTAAACTTATATGTTAATGAAAATAATCTTAAAAATATTTCTATTAAATGTGAATGTTCCTATATTGGCATTTCTCTGAGAACCAGGTAAGTTAAGGTCACAACTGTTTTAACTGTAAAGTGCTTAGGTAGTAACTATAGGTCTCATGCTTCTAAGGGGCTAGCTCATTATTGTCATTCAATAAATATTTAGTCTGTATGATGATCCCATTTTAAAAATGGAGAAAAACTTGTTTTTTTCTCAATGAGTTGCCTATGAAGACCACCAAGGTAGTATGCATCAGACTTAGCACAGGATTCTAGCTTCTCATGGCTTTCAAATCATTATTTTCAATTACATAATTTCTCCCCTCATTTCTTTGAGTAGGAATAGCTCCCACTGAATTATGATTCCAGCAAATAGAAGAGAATAATTAGCCCACAATGAGAATTGAGGTCGTGTAACATTTGCTGGAAGAAAGAGGCCAAGGAAAATACAGAACTTCCTGGTTTTAAAGAATGAGCTGCTAAGTTGGACTGATGACTTCCAAATTCGAAAGTTCAAGACACAAGCAGTAGAGGCCTTAGCATCCAGCCGACTCTTAATGTGATCCTGAGCTACTGACTTCCACATGGAAACACTATGATGAGAAATAAGAACATCAGTGGGCCAGTTAGTTTCCCCTCAAGCCCTTACACAGAATAAGTCTGGCCATCTGTGTTTTGTAAGAGGTTAACAACAATCAAGCAATAAAATCAATGGAAAATTTTAGGAGAAACAGCTTTATAGCAGAGTCCAAAATTGTCATGAGAAATTTCAGTTTTCTTTCTGTATACTAGCATAAAAAGAAGATTTTATCATATTCAGGATATTCATGGCCAGATTAGAAGTAAAGGGAGAATCATGTAAACAGGTAAATAAATCCAATGGGACCCTAATAGGGATGAAAAATATACATTTATACACACACTCACACACACATATACACAGATATATACTGACATATTCTGATATTTATAGTATCCTTAAGATTAAAAATCAGATACTTTTCTATTACAAAATCAATTAAAGTAAGAAGTTTTTAGCAAAACTACTATATACTTATGATTGTCTGTGATCTGCATAGTAGGAGTTATAGGTCATAAATAAGATATATATCTTCCCTGAAAAGGCAAAGAAGTTGAAAATATTAAAATATACACATAAAAATTTCATTAGCAGAATTATGTAAAGATGGTACAATGAGTTTATACTCTGATTTGTTCCTTCTATTCCAAAAATATGGTCAATTGTAAAAAGAAAAACATTTTAGAATTATTTGTATTAAAAAAGAAATGGACATGTTCACAGTCCAGAAATGCAAAGTGGAGAGCAGGGAAAAAAATCATGAGCCTGCTGGGTTCCAGTTCTAGAAGTGGGAATGGTGGCCACGAACTCTATTCTTGAGGAATAAATGCTCATAAGTTCTCTAACCAGAGCCAGAATCACTACTTAAAGCCAGGGGTTTGAAAATGCTAAAGAAACACTGAAAAAACACCTAGGTCTCTCACTTAAAGGATGACGAATGTATAGATATAATTGCTCAATCAGAAAATGAAGTAAGCAGCTGCTGATATGATGCCTAATTCTGTGATATCCCCAACATAAATCTGGGACAGAGACCTAAAATGCCATTTTAAGACAAGTCTGGTCTAGAAGGCTGGGAGGTCAGATAAACACAAACAAAATGGTTAGGTAAGAAAGGGTGAGCACAGAGAAAAGAAAGGCAGACAAACACAGGGAGAAAACTACACCAAAAACAACAACAACAAAACCCTACTATTCGTAATGAATATACAAAATAAAATTCCAAAAACATATGAAGACATCTAATGCTAAGAAAGACAGCACTCAATAATAAGGCTATGAATTCTTTACAGATAAAATTAATTTTAAGAAACCATCAGACAACAGTTGGTATTTTAATTAAGCTTTAAGAAATAAATGAAGAAGTAACATCCATTAAAGAGCAGGGATTTTTAAATATGAACAAAGGGGAAAAAAGTAAAGGGGATTTGAAAAAGAATCCTTTAGAAATCTTAAAAATGAAAAATAAAGTCATCGAAATTAAAAAAGAAAAACATAAACCAATTAAGTGCTAGACTGCATATGGTTGAAGAAAGAAATGATGTGGAAGATACAGAATGCATACCCTCAAAATTTATATGGGGAAATTCTCACCCCCAAAGATGATGGAATTAGGAGGTGGGGGCTTTTGGCAGGTGCTTAAGCCCCACGGCTGGAGCCTTCATGAATGGGATTAGTGCCTCATAAGAGACCCCACAGAGCTTCCTAGTCCCTTCCACTCTGTGAGGATACAGTGAGAAGGCACCTGTTATAAAGCAGGAAGGGGGCCTCTAAAGAGGGCAACCCTGCTGCCACCTTGATCTTAGACTTTCCAGCTTCGAGAACTGAGAGAAATAAATGTCTGTTGTTTAGAAGCCACCCAGTCTGTAAAGCAGCCCAAACAGACTAAGACACTATCGATCTATGTATCTATGTATCTATCTATGTTAAGAAGTACGATATTACTTAGATCAATAAGAGAATCCAAAAGAAATGATAAAGGAGCCTTTGTTTAAGAGATAATAGATGAGAATTTTCCAGAACTGAATATAGGAGTCCTAAGATTGAACTTATACTCCAAGTGGCAAGTGAAAATAAATCACAGTTAAGCACATAGAAGGAGAAACTTCAGAATATTCAAGGATAAAGAGAAAATGCTAGGAACTACCAGAGGGAAAATTACTTAGGGAGGTACTTAGCCTGACTGCTATCTCACCCACAATAAGTGCCAAAGGGCCCAGTCCTGATTTTTATGACAAGTGTTAGGGCCTATGATTATATTTGTTTATTGGAATTAGTTTATCACTCCTCTTTAGAATTCATTATGTAAAAACAATAGAATGCACAAATATTTAAAATAGCATGAAATAAACTTTTAAAAAATTATATTTAAAAGAAATCAGACTATGAAAAAATTAGCAAAGAAGCAATAGTATTTTTTTAAAAAATCAAGAAACAAAGTTAGAATGCTTCTGAACACGTCTGCCATGTTCTGTTATTCAAACAGAAGGCTTAGCAAAATGAATCAAATACTATGGGAAACCTGACTATATTGAGAATTGAGAAAAAGAGAATCTAAGAAAAGTAAAAAGATATATGACAAGACAAACATCTATTAAATATGGTAAGGTTTTACAAAGAATTTCATAATATTTGAGAGAGAAAATGAAGGAAGCTAACCTAAGTTATGAAAGGATGGGAATCTAAACTCTACTGGATTTACAGAGAAAATACTAGATTTGAGAAGAGCGAGTCACAATTACTAGAAGAAACAGAAGACTGGAGTGGGTATTATACTGAGCTAATAAATTATACAGAACTCTCAGTAAGACATAAAGATCTTGCTTACAGAAAGAATAAACAGAAGTTTTGAAGATGTCTGCTATGCAAATGAGACAATTTGATATCGCTTCTGAATTTAAGAGTAAAATAATAAAAAATTACATGGACGGGATAAAATTGACAATGGACAGCTGGCAGATCACCAGAGTGAGAATATGAAAAATCAAAAAAGACAAATGATGGCTGTTTCCCAGACAAAACCGATGTTAACAATAGTTGAAAAAGATAGTGGCCATTTCCATTCCAAACTGAGTGATGAAGTGTCAGCCAGGCATGAGCTGTAAGAACAAATATAGAAGCTGGAACCTGACTCTTATTCACTGAATTTGGCCAGATCCTTGCAGTAGAAATTCTCAGTACATTCTATCAGCAGAAAGGCATGACTCTGCAAAAGAAACTGATTCAAGAATATGAATGAGAAGAGGAAAAGCAGAAGCTATCAGCAACAGAGGAAGTGAAAACTTACAAGCAGAGAATTCATGAAATGAAGAATGAATTATAGAAAACAGAGGGAGGCTATAAAAACAGATTGCTCTTCATGGTAAGAAATTTCATGATAACCAGTACTGTTCATGCTTCAAAAAGTTTTTGCTTGAAAGATAATGCAAACTGTCAGTATGAGACAGAAATTAGTAAAAATTAGCCATGATGGTAATACTTTAAAAACCAGTGTTAGAAAAACCCAACTGCAGACAGATCATTAAATCACATCATCGCAATGTGTCTTAAGCCAAACCAGTTTCTTTGGCCCACAACTAATATTGCTGGAGCACTCTACTCCTCACTAATGATATACCTATCTGTGATAAGGCTCTTTTCTAAGATTAGATATGTGCCTAGAAATAAACATATACCTACATAGATGGGCCTTTCCATGGTCTTGGGGGTAGGCGGTCATTGCAGGTATCTGGAATAGCCTTATCTGGTTTATCAGATAAATTACCAATACCTTGTCAATTCTACTCCTATTATTCGGATCTGATCACTCTTCTCCAGTCCTATTAGTATTTTAAGCTGAGCTTAAATATAACCTTTCTGGGTACTCGGAGAAGAAATTATTTTTTATGGGGATTTTATTTGTAT
Organism: Rhinolophus ferrumequinum; assembly: GCF_004115265.2. NCBI lineage: Eukaryota > Metazoa > Chordata > Mammalia > Chiroptera > Rhinolophidae > Rhinolophus > Rhinolophus ferrumequinum. The sequence continues at coordinate 58,428,544 of NC_046288.1, forward strand.
TTAAAAATATTTTTATGTCCTATAAGCATTAAACACACAGGAAGTGTTTGAGAAAAGTTTCAAAATTCATAATTGGATGGGTATTTTGTTTTACATCTCTCTCTATGTCAACATACTTTTCTGACCGTGGCTGCTTTTTGGAGAGAAGAAATAATGTGGATAGAAACAAAAGGGAGAAATCAACTCAAAATGAATTAAAGATTTAAAGAACTGAAACCATAAAAGTAGAAAACATAGGGACAAAGTTCCTTGATATTGGTTTTGGCAATGACTTTTTAGATATGACGTCAAAAACACAGGCAACAAAAGCAAAATAAACAAGTGGGATTATATCAAACTAAAAAGTTTCTGCACATCCATAGAAAAGATCAACAAAATAAAAACTCAACCTCCAGAATGGAAGGAGATATTTGCAAATGATACATGCAATAAAGGGTTAATACCTAAAATATATAAGGAAGTCCTACAAATTAATAGCAAAAAATCAAATAACCCAACTAAAAAATGGGCAAAAAACCTAAATAGACATTTTTTCCAAAGAAGACATACAAATGGCCAACAGGTATATGAAAAGTTGCTCAACATCACTGATCATCAGAGAAATATAAATCAAAACCACAATGAGCTATCACCGCACACCTGCTAGGTTATTTTTTTAAAAAGAAGATAAGTAGAGAAAATAGAATCTAGATACACTGTTGGTGGGAATGTAAATTGGTGTAGCCACTATGGAAAATAGTATGGAGGTTCCTTTAAAAATTAAAAACAGAACTACCAAATGATCCAGCAATTGCACCTTTGGGTATCTAGCCAAAGGTATTGAAATCAGGACCTCAAAGAGATACTTGTACTCCCAGGTTCATTGCGGCATTTTCCACAATAGCCAAGATATGGAAACAAAGCCGGTCAACAGATGAATGGACAAAGAAAATGTGATATATAGATATAGATATAGATAGATAGATATATACAGTGGACTATAATTCAGCCTTTAAAAAGAAGGAAATTCTGCCATTTGCAATAACATGGATGGACCTGGAGGACATTATGCTAAGTGAAATAAGCCAGATACAGAAAGACAAATACTGTATGATCTCATTTATATGTGGCATCAAAAATAGTCAAATTCACAGAAGCAGAGAGTCGAATGGTCACTGTCAGGAGCTGGGGGTGGGGGAAATGGAGAGGTGATGGTCACAGTGTACAAAGTTTTAATTATATAAGATAAATAAATTCTGGAGCTCTACCGTCCAGCATAGTCTATGCCTATAGCAAACAACATAGTACTTTACACCTAAAATTTGCTAAGAGGGTAGATCTTATGTTAAGCTTTCTTAATAATAATGGTACAGAAAGAAATTTTGGGAGGTGATGAATATGTGTATGGCCTTGATGACGGTGATGATTTCATGGATGTATACTTATCCCAAACTCATTGAGTTGTAAATATTAGATATATACAGCTTTTTCCATGTCAATCATATTTTAATAAAGTGATTTAAAACAAAGAAAGAGAAGGGTCAGCGCTTGGTGATTGCACATAGGTATGTTGTCATAAAAACCTGAGGACAGAGAGAAATGTAGCTACATCATTAAACAAATGACCTCAAGGTCATTAATGACACGGGTCATTAGGGAATTAATTCCTGACTGAATTTCTGTGGAGGTAATGAACGCATGTAAAAGCACAAACTAGGAGCTCAGTAAATACTGGTCTCCCTTCTTTTGCTCTATTTTTATTTTCTTTTTATATTTAGTCATTAAGTGATCATAATATATTTGAGCATTTGATAAGAAACACTGAATATGTGTGTGAATAAAAAAAGTGTGAGAGATCAGCACTACCTTCTATTCAAAGAGGAAATTCAGTATAATGAAAAGAACATGGAACAGAGTTAAAAGGTTTTCACTACTGTGTACATTAAGCCAACTTCCAATTAACCTCTTTAGTTTTCGTCTGCCAAAAGATCTGGTGACTAGAACTAACTACCACATTTATGACTGCTGATGAAAACTGTAAAGTGCCATATATTATGTTAAAGGAACGTTTCCTTTATTTTTCATTAATTCAGCAAGGCTTATAAACTATTTTCATGATATATTACTGTCATCTTTGTCAATAAAAATAGTAAGACTGCTAAACAATTTGACACATCCTCACAAAAAGCTGAAACTTCTTATAAGTTTCATCTCTAGAAGTATAGATATTCTTGAAGGACATCAGAGAAAATACTACAAAATACCTCAAACAATGGTAAATATTTCAAAAAGCAAACACTCTTATCCAGAATTCTGAAGGCAGACGAAAGAGCAGGAGGCTGAGCTTGTGGTCAGGGAGGGAAAGAGTGAGTCCGAGCAGCGAGCAGATGAGCAAGCCCCACGGTGAGATGCATGCTGGGATAGGGAGGCCTAGAGGAGAGATGCATGCAAACCTAGGATGACCCCTCCACCCAGCAGACCCCAGGAATAGGTCTCCAACAGCTGCGGATGGCTCTAGGGAGGGAGGAACCTGCTGTGCACAGAGGAGAGCCGGATCATCCTTTTTGAACCATCCACCCCATCCATCCTCCAGCTACTTTCAATAGATTAAACCAGGTTTACCTTCAGATCTAGATTAACCTTACAAGCATTACAAGGTTCATTTCAGAGCGTTCCCCAAAGTCCTCCCACCTGCTTGCTTGCTGAATGCCTGAAATTCTTTCGATATAGACCAAAGCCTTTCATTCCACAATTAGAAGCAAAAAAAGCTTCAACAGCCAATAACTGGGAGAAGTCTAATATCAGCTAAAATGTGTTTTCTCCATACTCACAACACGTCTCTACTACAATATACCCAGGAAGTGATACAGCCCACAGTTTTTCACAATATGCTTCATGGTGGACCGTCAGGGCAGCTCCAATTTGTCATATCGAGTTACAACCATTTGCAGTAAAAGTTCATTGGCTAAAACAAGGTTATAAATCAATGATTCATATTTCTGCAAATATAAAATCGAGGTGAAAACAACCTGCTGAAGGTCCCACACAGCAGACACCAGGTTCCTGATTCCAGCCAAGTTGTCATGCAGGCAGCCATGCGGGGTCTCTGGTCCCGCTCCCCACATAGGAATACAGGACATGGTGAGGCCAAAAAGGAACACCCATGGAGCCACAGATAGGGGAATCATACTACCATATTCTCACTGGCGGCCGGGCCGGAGACACAGGAAGCAGGATCCACACGATCTGCAATCAGCCATGCTAAATGCAATCTGCTCTTGCTAACTCAGCCACCGTCTTCTTGCTAGCCACCACGTTTCTGCTAGCCTAGCCACAGCAGTTATTTTAGTGGTCAATGGCTCACTGGTTACAGCTGACGGCCAACTAGCCACAGCTGATGGCCATCCGATTGATGGCCATTTACTACCTGAGCCAGCACCTTTCCACGTGAGGCCTAGAGCCTGGAAACTGCACTCCTGGCTCTGTCCCCATACAAGTTCAATGCTCTTTGCCTTACCACGCTGCCTCTCCCTTTTGAACTCACACTCCATAGACTGAGAGACTACACACAGCACAAACTTTCCAAACTGCTTTATTTTATCAGTGAACTGCCTCATATTTTAATAACATGGCTACTTAGGCAAATATATAAGTATATTATTACCTATTACAGACTCCCACTAGACTGTGAGCTCTTGAGGAGAGGAATTCTCTCATTCATCCTTATATCTCTAGCAACAGGCTCAGGGCTTATCACCTGATGAGCCTTAAAAGGAATACCGCCTATGGGCTATTTGCAGCATGCCAACATTATTTCATACCATGATCATTTTTAAAAGAAATAACTTTTTTTATTCGAGATTTATTTCCCAAGATATTTTAAATCAGCATGTACTCCACTATATATAAAACAGGCTTGTTTGTTTTAAATATCCTTTATGTGTGTGCGTTTGTTTTAAAGTTCCTGGAAATGGAATGTCAGTTTATAAAAGAAAGTTAATCCTAATAAATAATAGGTATTAAGTTTACAACAGCCATGCTCCAAAATTCTCACTATAGAGTATTATTCAGATATACAGTATTTATTTTAAAGGCAATAAGTTCAATTGAAAAGTTGTGAAAGTATTTCTCCCTTTTTTTAACAACACAAGAGACATGCTAACAAATGTTTCAAATTCTATTCTTACACGTTAGTAGACTAATAAAACTATAAAAATTAATAGTTTTTTAGAAAAATAGTTTATTATTATGTTAGTAATAAACCACAAAACCTAAGTTGTTACATTTATTTGTATGTCCTAAACAGGACATATCATAACTTTACAAAGGCTATAAATATCTATAACGTACTGGCCCCCTAAGATTAGTAATTAGTTGTTTTGTCAAATTTCTAGAGGGAATTTTAAAAATCAAATAAAACTACCAAATCTTCAAATTAATTTTATAAATATTTCCTTCATAAATATGCTTATTTTCTAGGTTTTATACCAGGAATTTTTTTCACAACTTTAAGTAAAACTTCTGAAACATAAAGTATGTGCAGAAATTGTGTTCAATAAAACAATGTAACTTATGGAAGGTATAAAAAAACAAAACAAAACAAAAAACTCCCTTCAGTGGCTAATGAACATGAGGGCATTAACAGTGTACACAGTACGCCACCTACGCCAACTGGGTGGATATGACTGTGTGCGCTGGTTTAAATGAAAAATGGCAATGCTTCCTTGGGGTAGTAGCCAAAATGGTTTAAAAGCCACTGATTTAGAAGAAACTGGGCTAGTTATTCCAAAATATACTTCTCATGAGGAGAGTACTTAAGCAACAAGGCAAGATCTTCTGGCAAAGTATGTTTTCATCTTTCTCATGAAATACATTGAGAGCAGGACACCTATTTTATCTATTTCTGCATTTTTCCAATTTTAGCAATTGCTATGGAACGTTTTTAAATAAACACAAGTAACTTACATCAGAATTGTGGTACATCTAATTCTCAACACTACTTGATCATTAGAGTTATTTTTAACTGGTTGAGTTTCTATTCCTCGTGGAAAAAGGCCAATAGGCAAAAACTGCCTTTGCCTTGTAACCCTTCTTCCCAGTTATTTCAATGTAAGTTCAGTTCCAGCTGGTGCTAAGTTTAAATAAAGCATTTCAAGTTTACCCAAGAAATTGATTTGTAAATTTTACAACTAGGGGAAAATGACCATGTTTACAAGACAATTGGAGACTCTCACAAGAACATACTGAAAAACCACTGTACTTAATAAAAGAAACGAATTTCCAAACCAAGTGCAAAGAAACATTTCCAGGCTTTATGTAGATGGTTTGTTTCCAGAAATGGAATTCCAGCAAATGAAGAGTTGTCTTTATTTCTGTTTTCAGTATTTAGATAATATAGTAGAATATTCAATAGAAACTGTTCAAGAGAACACAAAGCCCAGTGTTGTAGTGCACTGACTTTAATGAGTTCTGATGTGGCACGGTTGTTATTTCTATCATTCTTCTCCCACACATAAAGTGTTTCATTATTATGGTATAGAATGTTTTACCCCATGATCCTACAGGGGATTTGTCATGACAGCTTTTGTTATTTCTATTTGCAGGGGAGGGGGCTGCAAGATGTCAGAGAGTAGGGGTTGGGAAATAGGAAATATATGTTTCTTTGTGCGATTATATGCTATATAACAAGAGTGGTTATTATATATACAAGGCAATATATTCACTTTTTCAAAAAGTTGAGCTCCCAATCTTGTAGAAAAATTTAAATGAGCTCTCTAGATTCCATGTTTCCAATGGAATGTAGAGTGGTAAAAAGATCTTTTAAAGATAAACAGAATTTTTAGACTAACAGAAAAAAAAATTATTGTTGAATATAGTTTGTCACATGCTCAATAAATTAAATAATGTTAATTCGCAATTTATCAGAGATTGAGACAATCTTCCTTTTGGGAAATGGAAAAAAAAAGTGGGCTAATGGAAACTGGGATTTGTTTTCATTAATGGCTTTGCAATGTCACGGGCTTTTGCCAAATTGCTGATAGATTAATTCATATGGCAGCAGCACATACACAATTTACACACATGTAAATGGCCCACAAGTCTTTAAGTTGGTGTTAAATGAATTATTTAATATGCCCATAGCAGAAATTAGTCACCAGTAGGAAAAATAATCATAACAGGAGTAGTTTAACACTGACAATTAGTGATGGAGAATGAGTAAACAAAATGTCTAGATGAAACCACCAGAATAGAAGGAGGAGTGCTTCAGAGGCAAACGGCACCATGGAAACTAGACCTGACGAAACTAGTGTGAAGGCATCAGTGCGCTATAGCAAGTAGAGCAGGAGTGATAGAACAAGGCTGCCCAGGGAAGCCGGCGAGTCTGATGACCACACAGTGTCATGGGCAAAAATCCCCACAAAATACTTGACCATAATAAAAGGGATAATGAGGACTGTCAATATTTATGAGTGTTCACCACCCATCTCGCATTTGGTAAGCACCACGCATGCATCATTTCACTTATTTACACTAGCTGTGTAATCGCAATATAATTTTGGAAGGTGATAACATAGAGAGGTTAAGTGACTTGGTCAGCATCACACATCAAGTAAGAGGTGGGCTGGGGATTTATACCCAGACAGTCTGACTCCTGAATCGTAAATTCTAAAGTTATGGACTTACTTTTTACTGAGCACTCTATGGATCACTCTATTTTCTGATACAAACACACAGAGCTGCCATTAAGAAAAATAGGAGCTTTAAATAAACTGAGAAAGAATAGGTTCATGAGCATTTCTGAAGGCCTCTGTTGACAAGTCTAGTTTATAGGCTTATTTTTAGCTTCTCATTATAAATGTAAAATAATCCTGAGAAATTATTGGCCATAAGTTAGTAAAATTTTATTTTACAAAGCTCAAGGAAGAATTATTCTCTCTTCACATACTAAAAACACTCATGGTTAGCCTAGGGGGTTGTGATTAGCACATATTTATGTACATGCTCAGTTAATGTACTCTTAACCCATGCATGCCAATTTATTTTATTTTATTGATGGTAAGAACAGTGGACATGAGCTCTACCCTCTTAACAAAATTTGAAGTGTACAATACAGTATTCTTGACTATAGCCTACACATCAGTTTTAACAAGTCTGTTATATATAAGTTTAGAATGAGACAAATAAAAATATTGATCTTTTAGAAATGAGGAGTAGTGTCTGTCTTATTCACTATTGTATTCTCAGTGCCTGGCACATAATGAAATGTTAGTTAAATGGATGACTATTTTTTAAACAGCTGAACAAATAACACTTCTGTAGTATTTATTCTGGTTAAAAAATGATAATACAGCAGAGTACAAGTTTTGAAATCAGCCATGTGGACATATGTTTGAATCTGATTCTTCAACACATTGCCTGTGTAATTTTGGGCAGATTAACCTACATCTACAAAATGTAGATAACATCGACCTGAGACAGTTTAGGTCTTTGCTATTCAGCTCTGAATTCTTACTGGTCTCGCTCAAATTCACCTAGATACAATTACTAGGGTAATCATTTTAATGTATTTTCATCATGTAATTCCCCTCATCAATAAGCTTCCATTAAATATGGGATGCAGTCCTTACAAGATTTTCCCATTAGGAAAACCTAGTCCCAGTATTTCTCAACCCCAAATGTCCATGTTACGTACAAGAGTCTCTTTTGCCCAATCTCTGGTATTTCATTATTCTTGTCCTCTCCTTACTTAATTTTAATTTCAAGAAGATATAACATAGGACTGGCAATGCTTTCTCCCTCTCCATATATGTGGCTCATTTTTTCTCCTCCAATCTTTTTTTCCAGTATACCTATGAAGTGATACAAATTCTGCCTTGTTGTAATATCACTACCAGTTTAATAAACATTTTAAGAGTTGCTAAGTAAAACCACACATTTTTTACCATTATTCTTAGTTTCCTAAATAGGAATAGGAATGACATTTTATACTTCAAACCACTGGTTAAGGAGAAGCTGCTATTTGCCTATATAAGGAACTAATTTGCTCAATGCTATGATGTATTTGAGATGTCATACATATGAAAAGTAATCTACAAAATGTCAAATAATCTTGTTAAACTAACTAGAACAAAATACAGTGCAAGTTAGGATAATGGTTGGCCTCCCATAGAAATGCTAGCATGGGTGATCTTCACTAGAAAATCAAGTCCCATTTGGCCATTAAAAAAGATACTTGAAATCTCCCAACCACTCCACAGTTTCCTTGCCTCCTTCAACATAAACACAGTTGTTTCTTACAGTTAAGTCTCAGATTCATCCTGACAGGCAAATTCCCTAGAATACAAAACATTATGAGTAGATTTCTACGAATAAAATGCTTCCACATATGATTTCATAATATTCTGGCATTTCATTGCTGCTATATCCATCACACTGCAAACAAACATTTTCCAATGAAACTGCAGAAGAACCAATCCAAGATGAACGATTTTAACTTTGGGGTTGAGTTTCTTTTCTATGTTGTATAGGAACTAACACAAAGTTACAAAAAAAAAAAAAAATTAAGTCTTTTCCTTCGGTAGACCTACTCTCTTAAGAGACTTAAATAATAAAGAAAATACACACCGAAATCTTCTTGGCTTTCTATCAAGCATCCTTTGTTCTAACTAAAAGGGGATCCTTGAAGCTTGCCAAGGTTTGGATGTGTGTCAGAGGCCAATAAGTAATATGTCTAAAGCCTGACGACAAATGCCAATCATCCTTAAAGGACTTATGAAAGATAAAGTAGACCAGGAACTCTAGAACTAACAACCAGGGGTGAAAGTTCAAGAGTTATAGGGTAATTTCAAAGTAGAATTTGAGTTCTCTTATTTTGCAACTTGTTATCATTAAGAGTTTTTCATAAAATAGAATAGTTTAAAATATGGCACTTTATTATGATACAAGGATAACATTAAAATGAAATTCTTCAAGGAAAATATAAACTTTACAAAGGAACCATGATACTCAGAAATGGAATTGGTTCTACAAAAATCTATCTTATGCTCCTTAGTAAAATGACTCATATATATTTTTTGAGCTTTTCTTTATTTAACTGTGTTTTTCCAGGACTCATCAGCTCCAAGTCACGTAGTTGTTTCAATCTAGTTGTGGAGGGCGCAGCTCACAGTGGCCCATGTGGGGATCGAACTGGCAACCTTGTTGTTAAGAGCGCTGCGTGCTAACCAACTGAGCTAACAGGCAGCTCTCATACTTTTAATATGCCAATAAATGGGCTCATTAGGTGTCTTTCAAAACACAAAAGAAGGGGTTTTGAATAAGACAATTTCACAATATAAGTAAAATAAATTTCTTACACAAAGAGCTTTGTGTAGTGTTCAATGAAATAAATTTTCATTTATAGTGATTCTCCATATTTGCATTTGAGTATGAACAAAAATGAGGAAAATTAGGTTCTTAATCCATTTTTACACTACCTATATTCTACCGTATTTCTGAATATGTATGACTTAGTCAGTTCATGCGTCATTAATCATCCTCCATATTCAGCCCCCTCATTACACAATCATTATTAAGAAATTATTAAATGCTACTGGTAGCTTTGAAGTTAGTTATTAATACTCAGTATGAAAAAGGATTTCTATAAATAAAATAAATCCCTTAGATACCTGATTAAACTTGATTGTTCTCTGAATATTTTATGTTGAGATAAAGGAGGGCATATCTAAAACAGTTGTTGACTTTTAAAATATTTAAATTCAAAGAATAAGCAAGAATGCTATATGCTACCAACACTGTGTATGGATGGTTTCTTCTGAAAAGATCTCATGACCTTTTTAGAGATACAAGACCAAAAACAAAACAAAAACAATTAAAGAGTCATGTTAGCCAGTATAATATAGTATTATACTATATATGGCATTTGTTATACCACAGAAGCTCAGACAGGAAAATTGGTAGAAGCTTCTCAGAGAGCTGAAACTTTAGCTTGACTTAAAAGACTAGATAAAAGAGGATAAGGGAGGGTATTGAGTAAGTCATGAATAAATACAGCTAGCCATGTGAACTGCAGCTAACCAAGAGACCACCCTCCCTGGAATTTGAATTTTTGTTTGAAACAAGGTTGGATAAGTAAAGTAGGTCTAGATTATAGAAGGCCTCAAATGACAGAAGAAGTTAGGAAATTCCCCAACAGGTAATAAGGTAATAGGAAGCCATTATAGACTGAGTAGTAAGATAATGACATAAAGAAAGTGGCATTGTAGGAGGACTAACTTGGCAGAAGTCATCAAAGTCATTTATGAGTCTCTTCCAAAAGCTAAGGCATAAAGTGGCAATGGGGACAAAAATTAGATACAAAAAAATAATTTTGATAAGAAGAATCAAACTTGGATGCTTAACTTGATATAGGAGATAAATAGGAGAAGTTGAAAGTCACAGGCGGCTCCAAGGAGTTGAGCCTTATTGAATAAAAAATTGGTGGTACTATTTATATATGTTGGGTAGATAAAAACAAAAAGTCCCCGTATCATTAACACAATAGTCAGACGTCAACCTTAGGCATTGGAAATAGTACCAGAATATTGGCATGTTAATATGAATGAAGTTCTCTCCAGAGCCTGCATTTCTTCTTTCAAGATATGTTCCACAGACCTTTACAATAGAAGGTGCAAGCCTCAAAACTTGGAAACCATTGCTGTTGTATTTGAACATCTATAGCATTCAGGGTCAGTTTCACAGACAAAATTACAAAGTACCAGCCAAGTGAAACGGGTAACTTGATGATATTACAGAATCTGTAACAACAAATCTCAAAACGAGGCCAAACCTATTAGGGTTATTTGTATCTTTCTACTGATTCCCTTTCAAATCTGTGAAATTCCTTCCAATATTCCCTCTCACATACACTGACTTAATTCTGGATTTCCATCAGTGGAATATTTATTTGAATCACCCCTGAAATAGGAGACAGCAGGATTAATGGGTTGAGAACCAGAGACCTCCTATGCCTTGCTTTGCAGAATCTTAGACTTCTCATCTGTAACATGAAAAGACTGTACTAGAGCTCCTACCAATAATAATATGTTCTTTGTGAGAAACAAAAGAAAATAATTCATTTCCTAACTAATAGCCACACGTGCTCTCTAGTACCTACAAAAGTAGTAACTCTAGGTCCCCCAAAGTAAATGCAAGAATGCCAGTCTAGTCAATTGATGTCACATCAACAAGGCAGATAAATCATTAAGCAGGTACAATAATAGCAGCCACTGCCATATTTTTCTGTCTCGAGTGTGGACGTCCTGCCTTGAGAAGGTAGAGATAGAGGGATGCTATATCAAATGCAATGGTAGGGAGGTCAGCCAGGCCCCCAGTTCATTGGCTTTTCAGAACTGTGGTAAGAACTAGGCAGTGGTAACAAATGAGAGCAATGTGGTCTGCTTCTTTCAGGCACATCTAACCCCGAGGACTGATGGCTGCAGCTGAGAAATTCCACAGGGATTGAGGACGGGAAGTGCCCAGGGCATGATGCAGGCACACAAATCCCTCTGGAGTCCTAACCATTCTGCCTGAATACACACAGCCATGAAGCACAGTTGTTTGATCTTGCTACACACGCTGGCTCCCTTGTGAAGAAATGTTCGGAAGTAGGAACACTTCCATTCAATTGCATCACAAGTTGTAATAAATCAGTGGCCAGTCTTTGTTCAGCTTTGTCACTTATAATTTAACCAGATCAAGTTCTGCATTCCAGAAGAATGTAGAGAACTGCCTTCTATAACCACCTCACAGAACATTTTGTTGTATTGTTGGTACTATAAAATATGGATGCAGTAACCCAAATAAAGCCAAGTGGCTTGTAAGTGCCTTTGTGCGTTTTATGGATGTGTGTGTGCGTGTTTAGCAGCACCATGCTCTAACCAACTGAGCTAACTGGCCACCCGCAACATGTGTGTGTTTAAAGAATAAGTTTCTTCTCAGTTTTATTCCTTAACTTCTATTTTATTGGATGAAATAACCAAAAATATTGAATATTAATTGAGAGGAAATACAAAGATAATTACTGAATAACCTCTATTGTTATTTAGCTCCAGTTTGGTCCTTAAGCCTAGATTTTCGAGCCAAGATTGACAAGGCCTTCTTTATGACAATAGATTAAAGTATTCACTATATGGCAAGGTTTTTCATTTCAGTGCAGCACCCAATGATGAAATGCAATACGGTCAGATTAAAGGTAGAACATAACTACCCTTTTGTAATTGTCATAGCTTTGGTGAACCCACACATGCTATCAGTCATTTAAATCCAGAACCCCAAGCTGAGCAGAGTCCCATCAAAGTCTTTACAGGCCACACCTGCCGGAGGGTGATACATATAATATTTGAAGCAAAGCTTAGTGACAGCTGCAGAAATGTACTCAATGAATTTAAAATAGACAGTAATCTAGAATAATCGTGATGGAAATATCTGAACATTCGTTTTTAAGTGAATTATAACTCTCCAAATGCAGAGCTGATATGCAACTGGTACACATCAGCACTACCACACTGACTATTGGCCAATTCTGAAGGCACTACCCTCCTCCCCCGCTCCCTACCAAGCCACTCTGACCATCCAGACTCCTTCTTGAAACCCCCTGGGTCACCACACTAAAGGAGAAAAGACCTAACCCAGCAGGAGATCTCTCAAAATCTTTCCCAGCGTTGAGGCTGCTATCTGTTTGGATTTGTCGGCCCCTCTGTTTGGATTTGTCGGCCCCCCGTCCCATGCTGCTTGATCAATAGTTTGAATACCACCTTGCTCACTCCCACCGTCCTCATAGCACTTACGTAGTAAGTGTATTGTAATTATTCCTGCACGAGTCAGCTTCCATCTACTATCCTCAAGCACCTGAGAGCAGGGGAGTAGGCTGATTCATCTTTGAGCGTTAGTGCCTTAAAAAATGATATAGTATTAACAGATGTTTGGTGAATTTATGAATGAATGAGCTATAAAAATCAAATTTCATCATGTCACTTTGAGAGTATAAACTTTACGGATAAAATCATTCTCATTCTCATATAGTATCTGTGATTTCTTATAAGGATTTTCCTGTAGACACATGTGACCTTTAAATTTTCTTTGGCTTTCACACAGAGAGAGAGTAATGATAAACTAAAAATCCCAAGAGCTAACTCTTTTGAGTTGTGCTTTTTATCTCTCTTCTGTAACTTTCCAGGAAGTGTAATAAGGTTTGTAAGAGACCAACATATGAGTATAAAAATATAAAAAAAATTTAAAAACCTCTTTCTTCTGACTCACTATAGAAATCATCTTTAGAACGTGTGTTCTCCAAATATCCATACTTTCTGAATGTGTACAATTCCTAAGAGACCCTACTGCACCCCATGAGCCCTCCTCCCCTGCCTGAATGGGCGGCCTCCTCATCTAAACACAGGGTAACTCTTTGACTTTCAGGAAGAAAAAAAATACTGAAAACGTTTTTATCTTAATGCTTTGGTGCCAGACGGAACCCAAATTTTGTTTCATAACATTGGGGACCGTTTAGGATATCAGGAAGCACAGTGGAAAAGTCTCTTTACAGCAGAATATATTCTCATTCTTCTGGTGAACAAGTTTTGTTTTCTTTTCCAGGGAGTAGTTTATGTGCTATGTTTAGGCCACACATGAAAGTAATATTTCCCTCATGAGACTGCCTTTGGCTTATGCTGATTTTTTGAGGCCAAGATTATGGTAATGATTTAAAGAGGGAAAGAAGCAATGGAATAGGAGGAAAAGATGGAAGAAAAGGGATTAGAGAGGTGATACTTTTCCCAGTCCAATTCAACTCAATTAAAGTCTGTCTTAGGAAATGGAGAGGAGGTTCAGATCTCAAATGAAACCAAAGACACTGAGACAGTATCTCCATCAGGTAAACAATACTGGATATTCTTTTTCCCGATACACCAAAAGAATGTGAAAGAGTCTAACAATCAGCTAAAACTTAAAACTTGTCTAAGTTTAGGTCCTATCCTATGAAACACCCAGAAGTCCACTGGGGCATGTGCTGCTGCTTTCGGAAGCTCCTCTAAGACCAGCTGTGCATATCTTCAGTAGCTTGGAAGCTGGCCAGTGGAGTAAGCCCCATGCTGAACTTGGAAAACGAATCCCCTCTATTATTGCTTTTTCACAGGTGGGACACCTGCCCTTCTTTTATCAAGGTCTTCCTAATGACATATTATAGGCCTCCCCAAACTCAACACAGCATTTGGATCATTATATTTGAAGGAAAAATAAAAGCGATGAAGAAACACTAGTCATGGGTAAGTAGGCTATTTAGTCTAAGGCCCTGGTGCACATGCAACAGATTTATCATTTTTGACAGATGAGTAAAAGGGAGGGAGAGAAAGTGAGAGAAAAGGAGGGAGGGAAGGAGTGGGAATGGATCAGGGTACTCTGTGCAAACCAAAACAAGCACACTTTCTGGGCTCTACATAAATGAAATGCTCACATCTATCTATGGCTCTGTTTTCTTGGAGGAAAAAAGAGAACTGGGATTACCTAGATGTGGAAGCTGCTGGCTTTTAAACATATGAAAATTCATTTCATTTGTTCATTGTAAACTTGGCATAATGCTACTTACCTTAGATAACTAAATTTTAAAAGATACAATTTTGAGAAATAAAAGCAGGACAACTATGTAATAGAAAATTTAGAAAGTTAAGAAAGGCAATTTAAAAACCCCCATTTCCCTAACACAGATATTGTGACTTTAGTACATGCTTGTTTTATGTACATAACATTTTAAAATCTTTTGTTACTTAATCTCACACAATAAGCATTTCCCATATTGCAGCAGTCTTCATAATCATTATCTTTAATCATATTTAGTTAAAAAGATGTCTCATTTTACAGTAAATTACTTAATCCTTGATTCTGTTGAACATGTTGGTTTCCCACACATTTTGACGAGTGTTAACCACATCACAATGAACATTTTTGCGCATATGGCTTGCCATGGTCTGAATGTTTGTATCTCCCTAAAATGTATATGTTGAAATCCTAATTGGCAAGGTGATGGTATTAGGAGGTGGGGCCTTTGGCAGGTAATTAGGCCATGGGGGAGGAGTCTTCATGAATGGCATGACTGCCCTTATAAAAGAGGCTTTAGAGAGAACCCCGGCCCCGTCCACCATGAGGACACAGTGAGAAGGTAGCAGTCTGCCATCCTGAGGAGGGCCTTCATCAGAACCCAACCATGCCGGAGCCGTGACCTTGGACTTCCAATCTCCAGACTGTGAAAAATAAACTCCTGTTTTTCATAAGTTACCCAGTCTATGGTATTTTGTTATAGCAGCTTGTATAAACGAAAGCAGGTGTTTTTGTTTTTGTTTTCCTTAATAGAGATTATTTCCTTGTAATGCAGTTTCAGAAATATGACTGCTGAGCTAAGAGAGTCAAAGATCCTTTTTGTGGAAATTGACCAGAAATATATGATAGTTCCAGTCTCCATATCTACACCAGTACTGGATAATTTAATTAATTTTGAAATTTCTAAGTTAATCGAAGAAAGAGGTTACTTCAATTTAACTCGCACTTATTTTTTTACTCATTAGGGGTGAACATTTTGTACTTACTAGTTACATTTCCTCTTTTATAAATCCAGTTTATGTCTTTTGTAAGGGTGAGTTTTGAGAGGAAAACAATGAGTTCTTTGCATTATTTTGAAAATTGTTATTTTAGGTTACTATTATCACCGAAGTTTTCCTTCCAGTCTGCAGCATACCTAGGCATATTGTACGGGTCCCAGATTTTGGAACTTTGCTCCTCCTGCAATTATAGGATCAATACGGGTCTCTGAAATCTGGTGGTTGACAGTGATTTCATCATTTCTGCCATTCCTAAAGTCTCTAATATAGACCCACCCACACTCTTCAGCTTGAACCCTGTGCAATGTTTCTGTCTTCTTTCTGAAACCTTTTGATTACTCTGAAATGACAGGCACCAAGACCATTGCACATCCCCAACCTCACCAAGATGTCTTATTTCTCAATAATAAATGTTGCAATCAGCACGATAGCTGCCAAGCTATTCTTTACCCAGATGTGCTAAATCAGTTACATAACTCTATAGGGGGCCCACATAAACTTAAACTGCTCAGCACCACCCCATTCCAACCACCAACATGAGCTTCCCTGACTCTGCAACACAGTACAGGATTTAATGGCTTATTCCATTTCTCCCCTGTGTCCTGGGTTGAGGCTTTTCAGGTTGAGGCTTTTCTCTGAGGACAGATTTACCACTATTCACTATGTGTCTAGATAGGATCACTGTACTGTTATACACACAATCTGTGTATAACAGTCTCAGTGTGTGTGTGTGTGTGTGTTGGGCGGATGGCAGAAGGGGACGGGTGGTGTTGGAAGGTAAGAAACCAAGACCTTGGCCTCTTATCTCAATAAACAAACACCTTAAACATCTTTTAATTCCTGAACATAACTTCTGCTGCTGATCTTCTATTAAAATCCCTCTAGGGTTTGGAAATGACTCTCGAGAGAACCTCCATCATGTACATCCTGAGAACACTGAGAGCTATTGGACCAGAGATTCCATAAGCACAAAACTCATTTGCACCCTTTGAGCTGGTTCCTCCACCTGGTGTATATTTATTCAAAAAGAATAACACAGTTGCAGCAGATCTTCCTTAATAAGTATACCTGGAATTTTGGTTTAATAATATAGCATTTCATTGTTGATTGCTAGATATCTAAGGTTTAGCTCTGAACCACAAAACAATATATCCTTTGGAATACTCCAGTTTTATCTGTTTTTGTGGTCCACTGATAATCAATATTTTTCTACTCATTTTAGCATTAACTTACAGACTTTAAGATGTTAGCATATCTTTCCTGGTTGTTTTCCTACAAGGCTGCCATGAAGTCTTTAATATCTTCTCATAGATTATATCTTCAAGCCTTTACTGTTTTGCTGTTCACCCTTGGATTCTAATTGTTCAGTGTCATTTCCATGACACAATGGCCACAACTGAAAATAGCTTAAAATATGTATATATATATATATATATATATATATATATATATATATATATATATAAAACCAAATCAATGTCCTTTTGCCCAGTCTATAATCATTCAGTGCACAAAAATGTAAGATGTAGATTATATAGGCAGGGTCAACAGTCAGTATTTATGTGGCTGTTTGAAAAACAAATCAAAGTGGCTCCAGAGAATATGACCAATTCTAGCTCCCTTCCCCAATACACACACAATATTACTGGCATTTTTTGCTTTGAAGAGGAAATAAGCAACTACTACTAAAATTTTCTGTTGCTGTCATAGAAAACAAAGCGTACAACATAAATGTGCCAAATGATACAAAATGTTAAACAAAATCCAAAGTGTTCTCCCAAGCTTCCTAAACTGCATCAAAATCTCACTTATAGGCGGATGGATGCCTGATGATGTGATTTAGCTTAAGTAATGAAATTAACATAAGCTCCAAAGAGAGTTCTGTGGATTACTCTCATTAATTATGAGAATATGATTAAATGATTTACACTACAATAGTGCCACAATTTAGGCATTCAATGGAAACTTGTATTTCAAGAAAATCACAGATGTTTCATTTAAGAAAATTGATCTTGTTTCAGTACATTTTTAAAAGTTACTAGAGTGCCATCAATACTCAGACCCTAGTAAATAAAGCACACAGTTGCTTTCTTAATAAGGCTGAGAGGACTATGCACATGACTAAAAAAATTAGTGACTCCAACGCATACATTTCTACCCAAAACAAGTTACCCTAAAACAAAATACTAAAGTAAGGTGGTCTTTTTCTTATCTGTATCCCTAACAAAAAAGGAAAAAGATAAAGAAAATGTGATTTCACTAAAATAAGTGATTGAGGTTCTCAGTAACAGATATACAGATGAGTCTGCTAAAGGCTGGTAACATTCCCCAGATGGCAATATCATCCCATAGTTTTATGATGGGAATATGATAGTCAAACGTTAATTCAAAATCCAGAAAACACCAACATTTACTGAATTGCTAGTATCTGTGGTGACATTCTCAATAACCAGAACGGAATATCATTATTAGTTGCATTTTTTTTGTTCTTTAAATTTTAATTTTCAAGTGATTTATACACATGCTTGTATCTTATTATAATAACATACGTCATTGCTAGAGTAGTTGTCTATATGTAGTTTAAAACAGGAAACATTTAGGAAATAGGTGTATATACTAACAAATAAAGAAGAATTTAAATTATTCCATAAATTTGGGACTAAAGTCAAGACATGACCAGAATCATGTTTGAAGGAGAAACATAATAATTGGTCATAAAAGTTGCTATTATGTGATCTGAAAAAGAAAGAATGACAAAATAGGAAAAAGATAAAAGTAATATTAAAACCTCATTTTTTCATGTATTAAATCTCATAAAATTGTAGGACAGCACACATTTTTAATTATATTTTCCCCTCAAAGACTTCCATTAACATTGAAAAAAACATAGCCCCAAAGGAAAAATAGTTGACACAATATGAAAAAAAAAAAATGCACTAAGAATTTTAAGGAGTATTTCACTTTCTGTGTATATTTTTACTTTCCATATAACCCATTCAGACTTAGTCAAATCAACAACTGCATGATCTTATAGGTTCACTTGAAAGCCCATATAAATGCCAAAACATCACTGGGAGTTCTAACTGACAATGTAAAATTTAAATGCTTAAACACTCACAATAAATATATCTATATTCTAAGCATTTAGCAGAACGCTCTAGATGGAAGGGACATGTAGATATTATTTTGGGGGTGTTTTAAACTTGGTAAGCAATGCCTGCTTTGTAATTTGCAATAAAATTATAACTTTTTCTTTAAGTAAAACTTGCTTTCTAGCCTCACTGTCAACTTTTAATAATCCTGGTAACTTATTCATTTATTAAACAATTTAGCAGTTTTGAGTGCTTATTATGTGCCTCACCTTGGTGTTCTGTAGACTCCTAATTAAGAAAAATGACACAATTTTTCATAGCATTCCTAATAAGAATACTTGCTATGCTAATAAGTAGAACAGAGAGTCCTGTAGTGATCACTAGTACTATGTTTAAAATAAATCATCAAGTAAACTCATTGGTACATTACATACTAAACGAACAGTCTGATAAGTAAACATGGGCAAATGAAAATGGAAAACCAAATCAGGAAACATAGTTCTATAAAGGAAAGTTTTTAAACAATAAACTTTTAGAACAGAAATCTAGTAAACAAGTGAAGATTGTAGAACAGATACTAGATAGACAGATAGCTCTACCTCTCTCTATCTATCTCTATCTCTATCTCTATCCCTATGTGGCAATACTTAAGTACAAGGCCAAGCCATTGCTCTAGGGAACATGGGATAAACTATCAGCTTGTGGGATTTCTCTCCAAACCTGTATTTCCATAATTCCATTAAAAACAAAACTAGCCTCCCACTTTTTGCCTCTTCCCCCAGCTCCCACCAAAGAACAAAAGTGGCAGCAGTATCTTTAAACAGTTCAGCTAACACTGACTGCCATTATTGTGTCTAGCAGGCTAGGCCTAACGGCAGCCTGAGGGTTTTCAACAGCCGTAGGCCCATGTTAGGCCTCTGAGTACCAGCCTCCAGCACTTCAGCCCCAGAACAATGGGCGGCCATTGATACATGATGTCAACTGTCTGAAGGGTAAGAATGAAACCATTTAAAAACGGAAACAGACAAAAAGGCAAACTCCCTCAAGCATTTTCAAACTATATCATAATCAGTGGTGTTGAAAGCTGTACTAAGATCAAGTGCCTAAGGATAAGACTGGAGGAGAAAGCAAAATCTGCAATGTAAGGAAGTCATTTATAACTCTGACAGGGTCGTCTACCCACTCACTGTGTTTCAAGGTGACTGAAATTTTCACATTTAGACTAGTGTGATGGCTATACATTCAACTCTTTGGCCATCACCCAGAAAGGGTAATTCTGGGAGGTAGAGAGCATGGAGGAGGTCTCCTCTTAATATAATGCTGGTAGGGGGTTTACTTGTCATTTCTTCTTGATTTATCCTGGGAGGTCACCATTATAGGGTCTATCCACAGAGACTCTTGACTTATCTTTTGAAGAAGCTTTTTGCAATGCTTGAGTTTCTCTATTAAACTAATTTACCACAAATTTTCCCATACCTTCTAGAACTCAAAGAAACACTGGAATAATATCACCTATAACTCATTTCCTAGAACGATATGGAAGTTTATGTTTTGCTTGGCTTTTAAAACAAGACTCAGGGATCTTGTAAAAGTTGCCTCTGATATTTCTGATGCTCCATTACAACATTTATCATAGTGCAATTAAATCAATCATGCTGGTTTGGAGAATGTTAGCATTACTTAATCTAATTTCCGGGGTTATTTATTTATCATATGTTGCCAGATAATCTAAAATCTGCAAAAAGACGTGAAACATTTGCATCATCAGAACTGTCAAGCAAGCTTTTCTCAAAAAATGAAGCATGTTTTTTACAAAGTACTTATTGTACAGTTGCTTTCCATAGCTTTGTAGCATCAGATTAAAAATGCACATGTATTGAAACAGTGGATAAAGATTCAAGCAGACTGTGGGGAAAAAAGACAATTTGCCACAAGCCCATTGAAATGCATAAGTAGAGCTAATAACATGTAGGAGAGTTATTTCTGGGTGAAAGGTGAAAAACCCATTGGGGCAAAAAACCAGAAGATTCACAAACCAGGAGAATAGTGTGGACTATGTAGTGATGGAAGTGCCTACACTTCCATTTGAGGCATTTGAGGAAGTGCCTCAAATGCCTGCAACACTGTCGAGTACTGCAACTCAGCCTCACAGGTCACTGTCGTGTGAGACCTGGTGCTGAAATCCTGGGGGGTTCTTCCTGCCTGCCCTTGTCGTGAATCCTGCACACTTCCCTGGTGTGGTCAGCCACTGCAGCACACTGGTGCCCTGGGATACTTCTCAGTGTGAGTGTTGGGGGAAGAGCAGCCTGAATCTTGTTTCCGCTTACTACATGGCACACCAAATACAGAAGGCTAGAAGAACAACATGCATGTTTTCACTGGCAAGCTTACAGAGCCTCGTGGGCAGAGGAATCTGACCATTTCTGCTGACACTCCTGGAAACAGGCTGATGATCTAGGTTACTGTGGTTTCTTGTTTTTGTTTTGTTTGTTTGTTTGTTTTTGTTGTTTTTCTTCAGGAGGTGAATGAAAGAATGGCACTAAGTAAGACAGATCATTCTGAAACACAGTTTCATAATAATCCTGAGATTCAGATTGAATTAAAAAGCCAAGTCTCACAATCTTTTAGGTGGATTTTCTTCTACCTAAGATTTTCATGTGTTTTCATTTGTTCTTGCTGTCCAGACAGATTCTCCTGCTAGTCACTTGAATGCGCTCATTGTTCTACTGAAGAACATTCTCCATTATTCAGTATGAACCCCCTTTAACTGGATAGGGTAGTGTTTAGCATAACTGAAAACTCTTTGTAATTTTTTGGGCAATCATTTTGGATTGATTCATATATTCATTCATTCAATAACCACAACAAACTTTTGGCACTTTCTGGGCTAGGTACTTTGCTAAGCCCCGGGAATGAAAAGCAGAAAAATAACACACTGCCCTTATCTGTAGGAGGATTCCAGTACGTAGATGGAGGTGTACAAATAACTACAATGATAAGATGATGATAAGACCCATAATAAGTTCAAGGTCAGAGAGCTAGAAAGTGCACACAATGAGTTCATTCGTCGATGGACAGCAGCTGGGAAAAGTGCATGTCTTTTCCCTGCAAAAAATAAGATAAAATATTTTTATTTATTAAGGGCAGAGTTTTCTGCATTTTGGAGTTGACACGCTAATTTTTGTATCACATATTTCTAATCCCCCTTTAAAAAAAAAAAAAAAAAAAAAAAGTCTTATTTTACATTCCAGAGAGTTGAAGTGAGTGAAAGCTGGTAGTTTTGAGAATTCGGTCACATCTACTGAAATCACTAGAGAAAACGGAGCAATGATATGGAATCCAAACTCATATGGCAAAAGGTGTAGAAATAGGATATGCGGTAAATGGCTTTCTTTCCAGTCAGTATAGATTCAATCAATACAGCGGTTAATACAGCGAGTGACTGCTTGCTTTATTTAAGATCAGCGGACTGTGCCAGCTTCTGTTTGGACATCGTCACCACTGAATTATGTTGTCATTACCATCATCATCATCACCGCCACATTAACAACTGACACATATACAGCAAAACCACTCTGCTAGGCACGGTTCTATTACAAATATTGACTCACTGAATCCTCACCTCAACTTTATGGGATAGGTGCTATTGTTATCCCCATTTTACAGATAAGAAAACTGAGGCATAGGGAATTTTGGTAACTTTTTAACTATTTAGTAAGTAGAGCTGAGGAAAGAACCCAGGCAGTCTGATTCCCAAGTCTTAGGTCTTAACCACTATACTAAACTGCTTCTCTATATATTTTAAAACACAATAAAGACAAAAACAGTAATATAATACCTAAGAGAGATAATCCTAATAGAGAAAAAAGTTAGGTATACACAAGAAGTAAGGGATAAGTCACCTCTAGGACTCCCTAAGTCTGTGATATACTTTCACAAAAAATTCCCACTACAAAAATTGACGAGTTCTTCTCCAAAACCTCTTCTGTTTCTCTCACCATTTTAAATAAACCCAATTTTTACATTTTTTAAATATGTTATTCATTAAATTTACCTTAAGGACAGTGATGAGCAGCTATATTTTTAATGTAACTATCAAACGATGTTGAACCCAGGGTATTTAATGAGTACCATATAGGATTTCTACATGTATTATATTCTTTAGGCTTCTCAGATTCAAACTGCCTCCTATTTATTACTATTGTTTCACAACTGTACTCCTATTAGATTTTCTCTCTTCAATTTTATGAATATTTCCTAAATATATACCTTCCTTCCCATTCTCAATGACAATGTTCTATTTTCAACTTTCTTCTCTCACTTGAATTATTGCAATCGATTCTCTTACATTACTGAACTCCTACTATACGTCATTCGTTGAGCTAGAAACATGATATATTTCTCTCATTTGATCCTCATAAAAGTTCTAAGTAGAGGAGTAGGATCCACACTGAACAGATAAGAAAAAGTTTCAGAGATTAAGTAACTTGCCCACGGTCACACTGCAGGTAAGCAGTACAGTTGGGTGAACTGAAAGCCATTTCATGTATGTTCCATATTTTTCCCAAGATACTATCTAAATTTACTGTGCATCTTGCCTGTCTCATACATATGAATTGATTAATATACATCTGGTGCATCATTGTAAAAATGCACAAGCTCCTTCCAATCTACTATCCCATTATGGCTTAACTTCGAATAATCTATTACTCACCAGAATTTTATTGCATCGTATCAAATAAATATGTTCTGAATCATTATTCAGAAAAAAAGGAGAGGAACATATAAAAATTTGAGTAAATGTCTGTAAGTGTGAAAGACTGAGATAAAATAAATTCCATTTGTTTTCATTTCTTCCTGTTATAAATTTTAGTAAGCATTAATAATGATCCCAAACTGATCTAACTGTACCATGTTTCTGGATTAATATTTTCAATAAAATGTTTTTTCCTAAAGAAAAGAATTTCTCATGGAATATTATTGGATGAGAAATACAGTATGAAGAGAGAAGGAAATTTATGTAAACTATATATCAGACAAGTGTAATATAGCCATTTCTAAAATAAAACTTTCTAAAGGAAACAAGCAGTTTTAAATATCTGATAGTATAATAAAAATTTAATAGGACTTCCAAACAAAGAAGCATACATGTACTTCAGGACATTTTGAGAAATAGATTCAAGTATTTGCCTAAGAAGTCTAGTCTAAGAATTTTTGATATTGTTAACTCCATAGTAGTAAGGTATTTGATTTACTGATATAAATTAGTTCGCTTAGTTACTGTCTCTAAATGTCAAAAAAAAAATTTGATTGTGACAAGCTATTAGGTTGGTGCAAAAGTAATTGTGGTTTTTGCAATTATTTTTAATCTTTTAAACCGCAATAACTTTTGCACCAACCTAATAAAAAAAGAAATCCTAAAATTTGAAAACCAACTCTAAAAAGAAGTATAACCATTTGTATTATTCCATACATTCCAGACTGCTTCATTTCAAGAAGAACTTAGAGTTCCCTTGTTTTGTGTCCTCTTGAAATCGTGTACACTTGTCTTAGGGGCTACGACCAATTACTGCATTGATGGTTTCATCTGTTTCCACTATGGGACTGGTAGTTCTTTAAGGGCAAGGGAGATGTCTTATTCACCTTTGATTCTTTGATGCCTAATACAGAGTTTGGAAGGGACTTCATTAACTAATGTTTGTGGAAGAAAAAAATAATAAATGAAAAAAAAAAGAATAAATTATAATTTATTATTAATAATATTAATATTATTCTTGTATTAATATTATTCTTGCAAAGTTGAAGTTTAGAAACCAAAACTGTAATGAAGGAAGCTGCTTACAAATTATTTCTTTAAAAGAAAAACAAAATCTGCAACATAAAATAGAAAAAGCATTTTCTACTGCAAATTCTCAAGATATGATAATTCCTGGTGACCCAGATGGCTGAAGCATGTTTATTTTCATATCACACACTTACTCCTTCTAACACAACAGGGGAGTTTAAACCACTTTTTACGTTAAATTGAATTCCTTGAGAATTTATTCTGGTATGTTATTATATAAGCAATGCTACACCAAGAACCACATACCAGGTTTTCGTGTCCAGTATCCAAGCCCATAGTCCATTATGTTCTGTGGGCCCATCATGGTTCACTTATAACGCAATGCCAATCTCTCACTTGGTATAAATCTGCAGTTTTCACAACTGAAAGCTACCTGGTCGGTTTTCAGATTGTTTCATTTCGTCTTGCTTTGTTTTCTGGGACATACTATTTAGTGCTCCTCTATTTTCTCAAATAGTAATTGCAAGAATATTTTCATATATGCCTTACTCTTTCTAGCATTTTCTTTTATTTTTGTCCTTAATAATTCTAAAAGAACTCTCTCAAAATTCAACAATAATTTTCCAAACTCAGATTTTTTTTTTTTCAGTCACCAATCTCAGACTTCACAGCAACATTTGGTTCCTGCGACACCACATTATCCTGTTCTCATTCCACTCTTCTGGCCATTGTTTCTCAGTTCTCTTTGATATCAGTGTGCCTTCGCCATGATTTTGTCCTTGTCCCACTGTCTTTTCTATCTACTCTCTTATCTACTTGACCTTGTCTCGCATTGATGTGTCAGCCCTGGGCCCTATACAAGATGAAAGCCTGTCTTTCCAATTGTCTTATATGTGCAACTATACAAACTTCAAGCTCCTCAAATAGAAAATTTTTGAAACAAACTTATCTTCCCTTTAGATGTACCCCTTGGATCTCATCTCTGTGAAGAGCTGATACTGTACTACAGACCCTTAGGTTCCAATGTTACAAACTGACGATTCTCTTTCTCCCTTGTCTATTCAATGTATCTCACACCCATTCTTTCTTCTGATTCTGCTTACTCCACCTCACGTTAGGTCTTCGATTTTATTCACCTGAAATCATTGTAAAATGATTT
This sequence comes from Rhinolophus ferrumequinum, assembly GCF_004115265.2. Lineage (NCBI taxonomy): Eukaryota > Metazoa > Chordata > Mammalia > Chiroptera > Rhinolophidae > Rhinolophus > Rhinolophus ferrumequinum. The sequence continues at coordinate 58,454,185 of NC_046288.1, forward strand.
CAATTGTAAAATTCCAAGTGAATGCCTAGCTTGCAGTCTTTTCCCTTTCCAATACAATAAACCTACTCTTCTTAGTATAACCTTCCATAAGGACATCTCAGATTATATATTTCCACTGCACAAAAAGCCATCAAGGGATAGAATGCAAAAACTTTAGTCTAGCATTCAGGGTCCTCTGCAATGCCTGCCACTTTTCTAATCTCATCTCCCTCTGTTGCCTTGGGTATTGGGCATTTCAGCGAAACTAACTCACTAAGTCTTTGTGTTTCATGTAAGGATGCCCATCTGTGTACTGCTAGCACCAAGCACACTGCCGACCACATGAAAATGCCCAATAAATATTTGTGAAGAGAATAAATGGTAGCACGTAAGAGTTTTTTGCACTGAAAACATACCCAATATAGCTTGCAAGGATGAGGTGTCAGTTACTATCGTGTTTCCCCGAAAATAAGACCAGATCTTATACTAATTTTTGCTCCAAAAGATGCATTCGGGCTTATGTTCAGAGGGTATCATCCTGAAAAACCATGCTAGGGCTTATTTTCTGGTTAGGTCTTATTTGGGGGGAAACACGGTATAAACTTTACTAAATATGGAGAGTAGCGTAAGGCACAGGAGTAATGGGAGTGGAAGCTACTAAGGAAGCCCCAGGAGGACCCTCCCCCTAAAAAATATTATTAGCTCCGCTGGAAAGCACATGAGTTTTCTAGACTTAAAGTAAAAGAGCAAATGGTAACTTGCCAAAGCAGCTCCCAGTACTACACATTTTTGAGAAGAAATTCAGTTCCTGCTGTTCCGTATTTACTTAAAAATGGGTGTAACCTATCCGAGTCATTTGTCAAGGACTGAACAGTTGCAGCATAACAAATGTGAACCTTTCACTATGAATAATATATAATTAACACACTAGCCCAAGGATGCTAAATGTTCAACTCAAAAACACTCTGGTACCAAAACAAAAATGGAATCTTACTTGGTAAAATAAAACATATGTTGCATGTTTGACTTCAATATCCATAAAACTGAAGGGAGAGAAGCCAATTTGTTTAATAACAATGATAAAGTTGGAAGAGAGTGGGGAAAATCAGCCTTTAAATGACTATATTACAGATAATCTCTCTCTTATCCTTGCTTTGAGAGATGTTTTGTGATGTGATCTTTATAACAGGATTTGATCCATGTAACATAAAACATAAATTCAAAAATAAATAGAGAAGCTGTGTGAACTGTTTTCCAACTGGTATTCTTGATTCTGTCATTATAGGTAGAGTTCTTAAGGCTTCTAAGTAAGAAATCAATGTTATACCCAGTCCTATGCTGGACCATTAGAATTATTGCCTAACTCTTAATAATTAGGCACCATCTGTACCTGGCTATGCAAATAAAATTCTTGTTAACTCTTCTTGGAAGAGTTCCCCCTTACTTGTAGGAGCCTAGGAGAGCTGCTTTTTTAATGAACAGGCTCCCTTTACACACCTTTAAAGGAGTTAGTTGAATGTCTCTTAAAAGTGCTCAGAGCATTATCAAAATATCACAAATAGGAAGAATTCAAACAGTATTTCAGCCAGGTGATTAAACTCAACATCAACAGTCAAAAATCATGTGGAGGGGCGGCCAGATGGATCAGTTGGTTAGAGCACGAGCTCTGAACAACAGGGTTGCCGGTTCAAATCCCACATGGGATGGTGGGCTGCGCCCCCTGCAACTAAAGATTGAAAACAGCGACTGAACTTGGAGGTGAGCTGCATCCTCCACAACTAGATTGAAGGGCAACGACTTGGAGATGATGGGTCCTAGAGAAACACACTGTTCCCCAATATTTCCCAATTAAAAAAGAAATCATGTAGATAGCATGTACGTTTGATATCATGTGATGAAATTGGTACTTTACCTTAGTGGTGTTCCTTCTCCGAATCCATAACCCCAGTCTAACTATGAGAAAAACATCAGAAAAATCCCAACTAAAGGACTGAAGGACATTCTATCTGGCCAGGAGGTAATCCTCAAATGAGTCAAAGTTATCAAAAACAAGGAAAGTCTGAGAAACTGCCAGAGACAAAACTAGCTGAAAGAGGCCTCATAACTAAATGTAATATGGTATCATGGATGGGAACCTGGAACAGAAAAAGGACATTAGATAAAAACAAGGAAATGTCAGTAAAGTTACTTTAATTAATGTTGCTCTAGTTAATATTACTGAATCAATATCAGTTCATTAAGTGTAACAAATGTACCACACTAATGTAAGATGTTACTGACAGGGGAACCTGTGGAGTGGGGGTGAGTTCTATGAAACTCTCACAAGTATATGCTCAATTGTTCTGTAAATCTAAAACTGTTCTAAACATAAAGCCTATTCATTAAACCAAAATATCACAAATAAATTCACTGATAGGACCTCTGACATAGGGTGCTGTATTATGGTTCAGCAGCATGGGGGGGCGGGCAGGGAGGACAAGAAAGAGGTCTAACAAACAGAGAATAATGGGACTCCTGCTGTCACCTAGTCTGTGTGGAATCCTATTCAGAGTGTGAATAGTATGAGGGCTGAATATGACCTGCCTATCAACCACCCAGTGTGTGGGCAAAATGTTCCAAGAATCTGATGGAGACACAACATTCAAGTAATCCAAGAGCCATATTACTACTGCTAGCATTCGTGCTGTGGCATTATTTTTATTTGAGTAAAAATAAAACAGAACCAAAAACTCTCTTTGAGGGAAACAGCATATACAGGATGATTAAGGTCAACACGAGCAGTCATAAATCATGTAGATGGTACCTTAGCATCCTTGGGATTACATAAAGCCTTTGGATTGAACGGAGCAATAAAGGTATTCTGCAGCTGTACCCCACTACTCATCCCCCAACCTCTCCCTTCTAACTGTCCACCCCAACACACTGAAATAGCACCAGGCATAGAAACACCACTGCTTAACCTATCTATGCCTTGAAGTCTAATGGACTTCTCTGACATGATCCGAATACCTACCACCCTTGCCTGAAAGATAGACTCTATCTATCTTGCATGCACAGACCACGAAACAGACTCATCTCTAATGTACAAGATCCTTGTTTCATACTCAGTGGCTCTCTGCTCTTTTTGATCACTTCAGGTTTATTAAGATCATTTAATACATTACTGATTGCTTGCTACACCCCTAAGAAGGCATGTTACTTTTATTTTCCCTTCTTTATTTTAATAAGCTCTGTTATGAAATACAGACATTCAGATATATATATATACATATATATATACACACACACACACACACACACACACACACACACACACACAGGATATTAGGATACATATTACTCAAAAATTTATTGCTTTCTGCATGTGTTACCAGTACTTTTTCTTGAATAATTAGAATTCCCATAGCTAAATACTGGGTCAGGTAGCTGCAGTGGACTAAGATATACACTGTTCTCTGATTATTATTTAAGCCTTATTCTATACACTATTCATATCATTATATTTTAAAAACAACACACAACTTGACTAGCATCCCAAAAGTTAGTAGAGGAGTTATTTAATACTCTCAAGCTTCTGGTGTAATGAATAGACTCTAAGTTTCCTTTTTGTTAACTTGAAAATACATTTATACAAAAAACATATTGAACACTTGAAATAATATTTTTAAATAATCAACATACAAGGAAAGACATATTTTATGTTGATCATCGTATGTATTAGATAAATGCTTTGTGTTAATCTTATTTATCTTATCTGACACTTGAGAATGTTAGTTAAAACAATTGAGGGGCTGTCTCAGTTAAGTTTAATTTCTGAAAAGCATCTTATACAGTGCTCTGCACAGGTGTTCACCAAAACACTATTCTGCAGATATAAAGAGAAGAGGATTTATAAACTAGAGAAGATACCTTTGAAAGAAAACCTTTTGTCTTAGCTATTGACTCATAAAAACACCTATTAAAAGACATTTGGAGCAATGATATATGTATCATGAAATTTAGCAAAAGTGTCAGAAGCATTTTATGTAATCCATAATTGTCAAAGTTAGGGGTAATATCTGTGACTTTGTTTTGTAGACTTTGTAACCTCATCATTCTCTAAGTTTCAAAAACAGGCAATAGATATACATTGGTGTTTTTTTTTCCTAATCTGCCTAGGTATAAATTTAATTTGAATTACCCAAATGAGAGTTAAATATAAATAAGAGTAAATGGAAAACATCTTTTATTTTCTCAGCTGTATGACTCTTTCTACTATCACTAGATGAGAAGAATAATTCTGAATTTGTTAAGAATTAGAATAATTATAGCTCCACAATGAATGTCAGTCAGGGAGCACAACTTCAGGTTCTGTTGCCAACTGTGGCAAAACTGAACCAAGGTTCAAATCAGTGGTTCTGAGCTCTTAATCCCATACAAGTTGCAAGAACAAGCTCAAATTTTAAAAGTCCGCATGAAACCGTAAATTCTCAAAACTTTCTAGTAGTAAGAGGGCTGAATTATTTTGAATCCACATATATGAGACAATTCCCAGCTTGCTAAAAAAGACTTCACACTGAATATGATTCATAATGAATATAAGGTGTTATAATTCTTACCAGCTCCATACTTTAGACAGAGGGTGCCAAAGAAATGTATACACATTTAAGAAAGAAAAACTGTATTAAAATTGTAATACTCAATATATACTGGTAACAAAAGATGAATACAAGTCACGTTTGACTTCTGCAATTACAAGAGGTGCTCAAAGTGGTTACCATCAGCACCCAGACACTTCTGATTACCGTGAACTACTGCTTGAGCAACGTTGACCAAAGTGTCTACTTGTATGCATTTTTTTGGCACCTGGTATATAGAAATTATTAAACAAGATGAAATTTTATTTTTCCAATTTTACTGATCCAAAACTGCATAAATGAGAAAACTTTGCATTGTCAGATTCTATGCGGAGGACAAACATGAAAGGCATAAATGGTAAATAATTTTGCCATTTCGTGAAAACACTACTACTGTTAGTATATTTTATAATAGTTCATATTTATTGTTCGTTATGTTCCAGGCATTGTGATGTTTCATATGCATTATCTATAGAGATCACAAAATGTGTGCCAACTCAGTCTCCCCTACCCACTAGAAACAAAAACAATGATGAATCTAATGATAAGAAAGCATTAAGGTACATTTTAAGGGTATGAGTTATTTATAAAATGCCTCATTTTAACTTTGGCATAATCCCACAAATTAGGACAGACCAAGTATCTTATCCCCATGTTAAAAATAAGAATATACTTCCAGAAAATGTATCACTTTAGAACTTGGGGGCAGGCCCAAGAATAGAATCCAGTTCTCTCTCTCTCTCTCTCTCTCTCTCTCTCTCTCTCTCTCTCTCTCTCTCTCTCTCTCTAAAACAGTATACATTTATTATTTCATGGTCAGGAGTTCAGAAACAGCTTAACTGGGTTCTCTGCTCACAATCTAGCAATGTGGCGATCAATGTGTTGAATGTGATCCCATTCAAATCTCACATGGACGTCGGAATATATAGAACTTGCATTTATAGAACTTATCTTGACTTGCTTATTAAAGACCAGTGTGAGAGAGAAAGTCTCGAAGTTCCTCCATCTCTGGTCCCTAGATACTTTCATAGGGCTCACAGATTAGATAAGATCCAACCAGCAAAAATGCCTTTTGATTTACTTAGAAACAACTGATTAGAGAACTTAATTCCATCTGAGAAATCTCTTCACCTTTGTCATATAATGTAACATCATCACAGCAGTGGTATCCTATCAGCTTTGTTACATCCTATTGGTTAGAAAAAAGTTACACATCCTGCCCACAGTAAAGGGTTGTACAAGGGTGTGGGTCATTAGGGGTAACTTTAAAAATTGTGCCTACCACAGGAAGTAATAAGTAACATTTATTTATTTTGCATAACGCATTGAAAATGTCAACCAACCCACCGATGCAGCTGCACACATTATATCATTGAACAAGTTGGCAAGGAATGGTCAACATGGGTGTTCCCAAAGCACTCAGTACGTATCTTCTTCATGACCCGACAGATGTGATAATTGTTATTTTCTAATAATTCTCAGTTTCTTAGGTATTGACATTTGTCCTTAATTGTTGTCTTCCCAGTTCCTAATAACATGCTTGCTTTGTGCCATGCTTTCTATAATAGAATAACAGACATATTAGTACTCAAAATGTGTAAAATATTAGAACAGTTCTCTTTCATCTCATTTGTACAGAACTTACAAAAATTAAGTCGACTATAAAAACAATAGTATCTCTCCCTAGTTCTTTTAAAAAACTCCTCAGGATATTCAAAGACTAGAATTGAGATGTTTGTTCTTTCAGTGAGCCCACTTGGTACTTCTCCCATCACAAGAGTCATCCTGTTCTAAAATGGCTGATTTATGTGTCTGGTTCCCCCACAAATCTGTAAACTTCTGGAGAGCAGGTACTTGGTCTCATTCAACTTGGTCTCATGAAACTTAATAACTCTTTATTAATAAAAGATTTCAGAGAAGACTGGAAATGGACTTGTGCCTGAACTTGCCTGGCACCTGAAGAAGAGGGTTGGACAAACAGTGGCAAACTTGGAAGGTGTAGTTCAAGGGTGTCTTAAAGAAAACATCTGAATTGAAAGAGTCATTACATATCCTAGGAAAAACTGACACAGAACAATCAAATTGGAGACCTAATCTTAAAAAGTTACAGATAAAGAATCGTTTAATCATCCTGGCAGAAAAACCAAGTCATTTCCAATAGAGAGAGAAAGAAAGAAAAAAAAAAAACATGAGATTGCACTCATCCTTCTCCATGGCAAAATGCAATAGTAGAAGATAACAGAGTCATGCCTATAAAAAAACCCAGGAATGAACAATTCTTCCAACAAAATGACTTTAATCCACTTTGGGCAGCTCAGTGTTGTTTCTGATCTTCAATATCTTTACTAAAATGCCTACCTCACAGGGTGTGAGGAAGTACATGGCAAAAACTCTTTTTAATAAATATTAATTTCTCTTTCTTTCTACAAAGTAGAGAATTCAAAAGTGCTTGGAAATAATTACATATATATACATATATATATGTATATATATATATATATTTGTACTGATTTTATTTACTCTGTTCTTTCATTAAAAAATGCAAAGCTAAAGTGCAGCTCAGTTTTTATTTGACTGATCATAAATAATGAGATCAGATCTACTTGAGCATTTAGGACAGTTGTATCTGTCATGTGACTTATATGAATATACTTTAGAACCATATTTGCTGAATAGGTAAATTTTTTAAAAAGATTTAACCGAAGTGACATAAATCTGAAACTCTATATTATGCAGAAAGTTTAGGCTTACAAAATTCATTATATACAAATGTAAAACATTCCTATTTCAGTTAAAATATATATAAATATTAAATGTTTCTATTTCAGAATAAAGTGAAGTTATTTTTTAATCAAGTTGCTGTTTTCTCTAAATAGAGTTTAAGTCCAAATTAGTGCATTTGAACTATAAAAAGCATAGAGAGCTGATAATTTTACATAATTCTTTCTATAACAAACCTTTGATAATTTTTATCCATGAAAGTTTAATCTTCATCTTCATCTTCTATTTCCTTGTTAACAGGTTTTCTTTATTTTTCTTGTACATTCTATCTTCACATAGTAATTTTTTTCCCTTTGATAAATGGCTTTGCATCTCAATTAAACATGGAGGAAGATATCTATCATCAGTCATCTCACTGCATTTATCAAAAATTCAAAAAGCTGTTAGGAAACCCTGAAAGTGTTTTCAGAAACTAAATTTAAAATATACAGTTCTAGAACTTATAGCAACCAGAACTAAACAAATTGCTTGCAAGTGCTGACATGTAGTTATGTTATGTCTAAATGTCTTATTAAAAATAATATACTTATAAGTAAGTACTATTTAAAGAAAACAGAAACAAACCTACTTTACTCCTTAGGTTTCATATACTTACTCTTGGTCAGAATGCAAAGTAGAACACATCAGTTTTAAATCCCACTTGAATGTTTATTTTCTGAATTAACATCATTGAGAACTATAGTGAGTCCTACCTGATATGATGTAACAACAAAGCAAACTGTCTTTTGGACTCAGCATTAGTGATTGACATCTGTAAAGGATGAATGCACATCACCGAAGGTAAATCAAGGTTGCTAATTTTTACAGTCTGGATTGAACAAAGAGACAATTTTTTTTTTAAGTGAAATAGTCTGAGGAAGGTACTACTGTCTTCAGCAAAAATTGCATTTCTTTTTATGTACAGGAATAGAATCTAAATTTTCTGGGTTCCTTCTCCCAGCCCCGCACTGTGAAGGGTAAAATATTAATTTGGCAACACCCCCTGGAAGACAAAGAATCATAGAAATAGTTGAATGGGAAGTTGGTGGAAGCATTTTTTGAAATGCTTCAGGATGAAGTTCAGTCCTTAGCCTGGCATAGAATTAGATACACTTGCCTACTCCTCTAAAAGGCTTTCACAGGTCCGCACCCCCACCCCCCGCCCCGCTGTGTTTTTGCTCATGAATAGTTTTTGTCCCTCCAAATCCCATCACTCTGTAAGATGCAGCTCAAACTCATTTCATTTCTCTCAGGAAATCTTCCTGAGTGAAAACGACTCCCTCTGCCCTTAAAACCCTACAGCAGTTGTCTATACAGTTCAATTCTCAATTATCGTACATTTCTTTCTGAGATGTCCTATGTTGTTGTTGAAAAAGCTATTTTAATCCAAATTGCCTCTATATGTGTGTCTGTCCTATGCTTCTACGCATATCTACATCACTTAACACCAAATTCACGATAGAGTGCTCAAGAGCGTATCTCATTTCCTGAGAGCTCTTTCAGAAGCCCGTCAAAGCATTTCCAGGACAATTCTTCCCTTTCCTGTGTAGTAGCTTATATATTTGACTAATAACTCTTTGGGTGAAAAAAGCCCTGTGCAATACTTTTGTCCTTAACACCAGACTCAGAAAGAATCCATTTTAATCTGAAGTAGGCCAGCACACATCACCACTTATTTTGAAGAGTCTGGCTGCTCTGCCTGAACACACAAGTGAAGGAGCAAGTTTTCCAAGATTCACTGATATGTGAGCCTGTTCTGTGTACCTCAGATTAGAACCAAGCCGGGAGCTGAAAGAGCTTCAAACTCTTAACACATTTATGACATGTTGGTCAGGGGCAATGGATGACAGCCCGAGGAAACAGTAATGCGATACTGAGCTTTTCACCTTGAGGTAACTGCTTAAAACTCAGCTTGGGATCACGAAAAATTTATAGCCCTTTAATGCAATAAAGTAAGCTATTTGTGACCCAGGCAAAGTGACCATAAGAAAAGGGCCACTACCACTGGTCCACAGTGAGATCTGAAACAGAGGCACACAACCTGAAAAGAAGTTAAAACGCACACATGCACGCATACATATAACACATCACGCCACACACACACTTACACACACACTGGAATAAATATTGCTTTCAACAAAGAATAGACTTGCTTTGGGGCAATTCTCAAAATTCATTCCCATTCCTTCTAACTCTTTTAGAAGCTCCCTTTTATTTCAAGGTACTTATATTAAATGATGTATAAAACAAAGCTGCTAAAACTTGCTTACCTTACTGTCAATCAAAAACGAAAGTGTGACTTTGACAACTATAGGTAAACAACAATGTTCATAAGACTACTCTCGTGCCTCCTCTATTCGTAGCATTTGTTATTAATCCCCAAGGATTGCTGGAGGTAGCTACGTTGTAATGAAAAAGAGGATACAACTCGGCATGAGAAGCTCTAGTTTGCGTCTCACCTCAACTGAAGTTGCGTGACCTTGAATAGCTCCCTCAATCTATGTGGAGCCCCAGATCCTCATCTATAGGAAGGAGGTGACAATAATTCATGTTCATAAGAGGTTTAGAGGGTTGAAGGTTAAATAGAATGTTAGAAAAAAATGGTAACTCTGACAACCACTTTACAAATTAATGTCAAATGACAGTCACTTTTTTAACTCACTGGGGGAAGTTACACTGAGTAATGGTCAAATTTCCTACTCTAGATTTCAAAACAAGAAATCTTAGACTTAGTCATCTTCCATGTAGAGATCTTCTACATGAGACTTAGTCATCTTCCATGTACACTTCAGATGATAAATTAAAAGGAAACTATGAGAAAAGGAAACTTTAATAATACTTTGAAAAAGACAAACTAAAATGAAAAATCACATCACCGTTCACCACCCTTTTGGGGATTACAACCAAAAATCCTTTGACATCACAACTAATTTAATTCTTCCTCTTAAAAAATACACACAGCCAAAAGATAGGTTTAAAAATAAAATGCTGTGTTCTAAGAACTGTGTGAAAATTTTCCAGAACTAATGACAATCCTGTGAAATAATATCTGAGGCAAAGCATACTGGGACCAAACATCTAAATAGCACATATTTATAATATAAATATAACATATTAACATAATATGAATATAAATTCTGGTTATGTCAACATTTTCATCAGAAGACTTAGCTTTCTCTAAATCTATATCAACTCTTGATGACTTCTTTCAGTAGTTCTCACTACAAAAATGTTTTTAACTACTTAAGACATTTAAGTTGGAAAATAACCATAACAAATCGAAAAAGCCATAATTTCAAAGGCCCTGTTTTTTATGTATCTAGTCAAATTCAGCATAGTGTCTATAAATGCTTCAATAAATGTCTGTTGAATAAATGAAACAATAAATAAAAGAAATAATGAATCAGTGAATGAATGACTAAAGTTTGTCTTCAGGGTTCTGTAAACCTTTCTATGTATGTAAAGTAGACTTCCAGTGGGGGCCAGTGAGCTCTTCCTTTCTCCGTTGACAGTTGCATAAAAATACAAAGGAAATCAATCCAAACCACAGGCACATGTTGGATAAGAGATAGTATTTAGGGCTGACTAGTCAAACAAGTCCTCATTCACATCCTGCCAGAAGAACTGGGGTTTCACGAGGCAAACTCTTGAATTTAATTTTTCTCATTTCCATTACTTTTGCTTGGCACAGACACTCAACTTCATCAGAAGAGAACCATTAAATATATCACCATAATCCTCTTGAACATTCAAGTTCACTTTGTACCACGGTTATTTTTTTTCTTTCCTTCCTTTTTTTAAATAAATTTTACAAATGATTCCTCAAAAATAATGTGAGGCTTTATATTTACTAACATAGGAATCTTCTGTTCCTTTACTTGCCAAAACTTTCTTTTGGACTTAGCTTGATTCATACTCATACCTCGTATTTGACATAAGGTTCTTATGTTTGGTAGCTGACTGTCAACTTAATCAAATCATTTACATCACACAGCATTCAGATACTACATTCTGGCAATATACTCCATGCCTCACGTCTGAAAACTAGGCTTTAAGACATTTATCAGTGGAAATGTGGATTGTTGATTAGTTTGCAAATCCCCTTCTGAAAGTCAAAATAAGCCTTCTTTGAATCATCTGATGAATTATAAAGACAACATTTGAAAATAGCTTTTCAAAAACTACAGTTGAAAGAGAACCTTCTAAAGATTAGACACGAACAAATCAGTTTAAATATATACTAATCATGCACTTGAATCATTAGCCCATATTTTTCCTAGTGTAATTTCTCCAGGTTTTAAAAAGAATACCATTCACTTTACTCCCATATAATCAACCACCATTTGTTGTTAATGTGGCAAAACATTATCCCCAATAAAATGTTTTCAGCTTGAATACTGTTGCAATACACTGGAAATTTCAAGCGCATGTAACAAAATGTGTCACTTAAATATCCAAAGGGATAAATTAAAATTCCCAATATTTCTTACATCCTAATTCTTTAAATGATAGTGAAAAGACATCCTATCATTATGTTGATACTAACTAATAAGCGATTCTAGTGTGCACTGAGAAGTAATTCCATTTTACATCTTCCAGAACGCCAAAGATGGCACACTTTCTAAGGACTCAGCTTCCCTTAGAACAAAGTAGATGATGTATATGTTTCTTTTCTAAAATTATGCTGGTGAGTTTTTTTGTTTGTGTGTTTTTGTTTTACCTAGAAATAGTGAAAATTTGCTGCTCAGACATGCTCTGGGGAACAAAGGAAACTCTCCTCATTCTTCTTTATTGGAAGGTGGCATAACAATGCAAAACCAATATGCTAGAAAATCGACAGAGACTGAGGGTTCTCTTTGACTCACTTTCTCCAGTGCACATTACTTGAAAAGCAGCTGAACTTCTAGCTTGTTTCCCCGAAAATAAGACCTAGCCGGGCAATGAGCTCTAATGCGTCTTTTGGAGCAAAACTTAATATAAGACCCGGTATTGTACATATTATAATTATATTATTATTGTATTGTATTGTATTGTATTACATTGCATTATATTACATTGACCTGGTCTTATTTTACTATAATATACTTATACTAATTTTTGCTCCAAAAGATGCTTTAGAGCTGATTGTCTGGCTAGGTCTTATTTTCAGGGAAACATGGTAAGAAGCCTGTGAAAGTATTATTCTGGATCAGACAACAGTAAATGGGATGGAAGACCAGGGTATTTGTAACACAAGGCCTAATTGGACTTAATAAGGTGATCTGCTGACTTCCCAGAGGCTCTTACCAAGAAATAAGAAGAGATCAAGCTGTCATATTACTCCTGGCAGCCCCGAATGGGCATACCCCCATTCACAGAATGAATCATGTAAAGGTAGCAATAGTAATTGTTTACCAAAACTACAAATTTGCTCTTTGCATACACAAGCGTTAGATTTGTGCAGATTTTGAAGATGAATTCATGAACTGAGTGGAGCTTTAGGAAACTGAAATGAGTGAAAGTGTTTGGAACTGTAATGTAGGGTTAGATGTGATAGAAACAATGGGTCTGGTGGCACGGTAGTCAAATGAACACTGTCATTATCACTTGGAATTTAATGCATGTTTTCCTCATGGATAACAAAATGGTGTACTGACTGCAAATGTATTTTGCTCTATTAGCATAATTTTCTCAGCAAAGAATAAAACTTTTTCTTCTACAGTTCACTACTAAGACTTGCTTTATTATTATTATTATTATTATTATTATTATTAAAGTTCTGTAGATTTAAAATTCCACTTGTCAACTAGTTAACCTACTATAAACTTTTTTACAAGTTTAGCTTCTTTTGTTTTTGATCTCATAGAAACACACCAACCAAAAAACTGGCCTGTCCTAAAATGGCATTCAGCCACTGAGCTCATAACGAACAGTGATTTCTCCTATCCGATACAGGACAGATGCTGATAGGTGAACTGTGTTAATTGAAATTATGTCATCTCAGGTAAACAGCAAATTTCACTTTTTAAGGTGTAAATAACAATCAATTGACATAATGAAGTGATACCATTCACTGAGGACAAATGGTATATCAATTTTGTGAAGGCCTCTCCTTCAGTAACTATTTTCACTTCCATCACTATGTGAATGTGCATACCCGAGGGCCTTTTTGTTGCTCTAGGCAGCACTTTTGTGGTCCTTCATCAATATACTTCCTAAAAATTGTCTTGATTTTTGGGGTGCTATTTTTCTTTAAACTGACACAGAAGTGCTAAATTGTGTAAGCTGATGTCCAGTTTCTAAGACCCAAACTGTCTCACATGTAAGCATCTATGAGCCAGAGAAAGGCCCTGGGTAAACTGATGCACAATGTGATGGTTAAGCAGAGCTGAGAGACAGGGAAACGAGAGTCCATACCTCTGGACAAGTGGATGTTTGTACTGGTGATACTAGCACTTGCTTTAAGTAAGGAACCCATAATCCATGTAAGGCTTTGGATAAGATGATAAAGCAACCTGTCTATTTAGTTAAGTATTTTCCTGTGTGGCAGATGCAATTCTTTTTAAGTATAATTCAAGTATCTTGTTCTTATGAATCATTTCCACTCTCTGAGTGATATACTTTTCTATTCTCAGAAGACAACAACAACAACAAAACTTCAATCTTACATCATTAGTAAGTAAGTCTCCATCAGGCCTTTTTACTTACATTAGTTTGCTTTACTAATTTAAATTCACTTTACTATCTGGGTCTAATAATTTCACCTGATAATAACAAATATAATTCATCAAGAAGATAAATAATAAAATAACCCCTACCTCCCAACCTACTTCAAACACAAGAGATTTATATTATCACTGGCAATTGCATAACTGAGAGATTAGAAAATTGACTGAAATAATGACAAAGCCATATTAGGTAGTGATTAAAAGTATGAATTTTGAAATCAAGACTGTCTTAATTCATTTCTGGCTTCTGCAGTTACCAGCTTTGTGAGCTTGGATAGGTTACACAACCTGTGAAAACTCAGTCTCCTTATCTGTAAATGGCTATGATAAAATAAGCTACTTCAAAGGAAGTAGTGATATAAAAATGAAGGAGGAAGAAAGTGAAAGTGATGCTTTGGTTATATTGTCAATGGCATATGTATATGTAATACTATAAATAAATGGTGAGACAAAACTCAAGAAGTTATGACAGCATAAAAGAAACATGCAAGGTAACAAAGGAATTATTTTGGAGGGAAAATGCAGCTTATATAATCATATTTATGAAGGCAAAGGCTATGCACAATAAATTTTAAGTTGATTTAAATTATATGCAGCCACTTTCATCCTTCAATATTGTTTTAAAGTTTCCTCGGTCAACTTTAAATTCATTATATATGTTAACAAAATCTTGTACTAAACACAGTTATAATTCCTCTTGTTTCCATTCCTACCATAACATATTTAACACCTACCACTATTTATACTCATGTTTTGTCTTTCTCATGCATTTTTTATTAAATATAATCCATTAGAGAATGTTGACTACACGTTAATTCTAACCTTTAGTCTTGAACCCTAATCTCACCCATAAAATCTGCCTGAGTTTCTAAGTGCTTTCAGATAATTTCTTACATGTCACCCTTCTCTCAATTCAAAAACTTTTATTTAAAGACTGGGAAAATGTCAGAAATACTTTTAAGTCATTTGGAAAATAATATAACGAGACACTGAACCCTGTGCCCTAAGAACGCAGCCCACAGGTCCACTGTTCTTTAAGTCTAATTTGTCCCATGTCTTCATGACACATAGTTCTGGCATCGGTGAGCGTTTCTTTCTAGATCAGTAGAAATAAGGACGTGTTCAATAGCTAAAGATTCTGACAAAACACCTCACTTCCACATACATATCTATCTTGCTCACCAACATATTTATAATATTAAAAACAGTAACTGATGTAGAGTAGGTATTTAATAAACACTTGTGAAATCAATAATTGAATATTAGACATAAAACGGGATGGAAAAACTTAAAAATAAGTTCTCTCAAACATTAAAAAATCATAAGGAAAAGAATAATACATTTGAATACATGAAAGTTATATGTTCTACATATCTAAAAACACTATAAATAAATATGAAAGATCAATACCCTGACAGAAAAATATATATATAATTAATATATAAAAAGTTCTGATGAAAACATAAATAGAAAAGTGGACAAAGACATGACGAGTTAATTTACAAAAAATAAAAAGACCGACATATTTTTAAAACTATTTGAACTGCTAATATTTAGATAATATCATTTAATCAATTAAAATAACAAAGTGATACTATTTTTTCTCACCAAATTTTCAGATTAAAAATGATAACACAAATATACAGGAAACTGGGCCCTTTTATATTGTTAATGGGAGTAAAATTCAGTGCAATTTTTCTGAAGGGCAGTTTAGCAACATGTGCATACTCTTTGATATATTATTTTAGTAATTCAACCTACGGAAATAATTATGGATGTACTCAAGGATTTGTCTGCAGGATTTGTCAGTAAAACACGTAGTCATAACACAGGAGAACCACTAAGTATTCAACAATGAGCATAATTAAGTAAATTTTCTAAGAACACTAGTGCTCATTAAAAATTACAAATTAGAATGCCAATTAAGGATACGGAAACTGTTTTAAAAATAATGTTAAATGAAACTAAAGCCAGTTACAATTACAAAAAAAAAAGACTGGAAACAGATTTAAAAGTTAACAACAGCTTTCTTTGGGCAATTGAAATAAAGGAAATTGTTATTTTCTACTTGTTAATCTTGTTTATATTATCTAAATATTTTACATAAAGAGAAATATATACATATGTACATATTTTCCCCATAGCATTTCTAACCTAAAGAATAAAATATTTGTAAAAATCTCTCTCTTTTTTTTTTTTTGGTAAAAATCTCTTAACCTTTAACACCATGTTTATCTTCTCCAGAGAATAATGTTAACCTCTAATAATTATTGCTAATCAAGAATTTCCATACAACAACCTGGAAGACCTGTCTTACAGCGTGCAGAGTTTGGGATGTAATACGGAGAAGGATGTCGTGTGCATTTCACTGCAATGCCAGTGAAATACTGCCAATTGCTTTATAATGAGCCCTCAGAACTGAAGGTAGAAGACCGCACAGTGATAGCTATGAAAGATTCCCTCACTCACACTTAGATTGGTTTTCTCTGACAATTTAATATAAGTTTACTAATACCTAGCTCTGGTCTCAGGATTCTAGAGTGAGCATTGCAAGGAAATTAAAAAGTGGCTACTTCAAAGGAGACTCAATGAAGATCTCAGGGGGACATTAGAGGAATGGGAAACAATGCATAACTATCCCTTTTAAAGTGGGATGAGAGTATATTGTTTAGATCACAGAATTGTGCCCAGACAATCTGAAAATACTTCAAAATAGGATTTAAAGGGAGTCGGGAAGAACCATAAATATTCAACATATTTGTCAAACATTGTGTGATTTAGCCATAATAGTGATTGGAAAAGGAAAGGTAGAAGTTGAGGAGGAATGAGCAGGTAAAGCCAAACTCTCAGTGACTACAGGTAAGAGCAAGGTTAGGTTAATGAATAAAAGCTGTAGTCAGTAGCAGCGAAGTTTGCTAAATAACTACAGTGAATAGTTCTTGATGTCCCAAACCTAAGCTTATCTGGCCTCATGGAAGATAAAGTTGAAAAGAAATTATTTGTAAAAGAAGAGTGTGGTTTGGAAAGGATATTAGAACGGAGATTTCAAAATATGTAAAATGTACAAATCAAAATAGTAAAAAATGTAAAAACTGAACAAAAGGGAAAAAAATCCATAGAGGCTAACACAACCCTCCTGCTTTGCCATAATAGGCATTACTTTCCTTATTCCAGAAATAAGTCTAGGTGTCTCTGAAACTCATCTGTGCTCTTCTCCTATTGCCTTTCCCAGTAATTTATTCCATATGTTATTATCCTTTCATGACATTCTCTACCCAGCACAGAAAGCAGACAAAGGCTCCTCTTTAGGCTGACATCTGGCTGTGTCTTTCACAAAGCTGAGACCGTTTCAATACTTCTCTTAGTTTCCCCTTCACACACCCTGAACTGCTTGAAGCTACTGCTGAAATATTCTTCCTCCTCCCCTAAGAAAACCCACACCCAAGAGTTCAGTGAACTTCATTGTATAAATAAATTGTCCATTATCCAGGCTATCATTATTATAAAAGCTTAAAGGGTCATATGAAATGCATCACATTTATATTTTTGTGATATTTTGTTCCCTTGGGAATGCAGTTCCTTATGAGGAGCACTTTCCATCATACCAAGCATGATTACCCTGTTTGCCCTATAGAAATCCACACTCAACAATTTTAATTCCATTCATTTCAAATAAACTCAAACATATATGAAACTTTCAACTTGAAATGCGTTTACATGTGTGTTTATATGCGATAAATTTATATGTAATAAAATGCGATATTATATAGTTTTATATATATATATATATATACAATCATTCACACAGGTAGATAAACATATTTAACTACTTTGTGATTTGTTTTCTCAACCTTTGTGCAATTTAGTTGTGTATTGTCTAATTTTCAGATATTTTTCTTTTATCAATTTCTGATTTAATTTCATTATGGTCAAATAATATATTCTGTATCGTTTCAATCCTCTTAAATTTGTTTGAACATTGTTTAATGGCTCAGAATTCAGGCTAGCTGGTGAATACACAATGGAGAATGTTCTGCTGTTCATTCTCTGGGTAGAATGTACTAGAAATATCAATAAAGTCAAGTTGGTCAATAGTGTTTTTCAGACCTTCTATTTCCTTATTTGTTCTATCAATTATGAAGGAGTTATTAAGTTCTTTACAACTATAGAACTTTTTATTTTCTCTTTGTAGTTCTACCAATTTTTGCTTCATATATTTAGAAGTTCTTTTACTAATTGTATATACTTTTAGGACTGCTATGTCCTTTTAATGAATTGACTTCTTTATCATTATGAAATATCCCTCTACTCCCTGGTAATCTTCCTCGTTTGAAATCTACTTTGCCTGACATTAATATAGCCACTCAGCTTTCTTTATATTTGTAGTGAATTTCTGAACATTCATATGATTGAGTCTTGCTGTTTACCCAATATGACAATATCTGCCGTTTAACTGGGAGTGTTTAGACTATTTACATTTAATGTCATTATCATACGCTTGGGTTTAAGTCTACCACTTTTTGCTATATATTAAGTAAATACTTACAATCATGTTAATACTGAAGTGATCAAGCGGAACCTGAGGCATTTTGTCACACTAGGTAGCAAGGATGCTATCAAGACTACCAGAGTTCTGTTCAAGGGCTCGGGAGCCAAGTTGGAGAAAATGGGGCACTTTAAGCACTAATAAGAATAACTACAAAGTATTGACACATTAAATTAATGAGTTTTTATGATATTAAAACACACACATATAGTGATGACTTTTGGCAGATGCTAGGAACCAGTCCATGATTTGAACATAGATAAATAAAGGGCAAGAATTAGGCATGAATCCTTCCTTTTCTATAGAAACCGTAACTCAGTGTAACTCAAACAGATAATGACAGGACGTTCCTCTTTATAGAAATATCCAATTAATGCGTGAAAAAAAGAATACTAAATTTAAAAATTCACTTTTTTTGCAACACCAAATGAATTAATGGTTCCAGTGACTTTTCATCAAAGCCAGATAATGAAAGGGAGCAAGAGTCAGACATTACTTACTAACAGAAGCCCCAAACTCCCATTATGACAGTCTTGCCAAAACATGAAGTTAATTTTGATCAAGCTTCTAGCTCTAACTACTAATTTGAAGGAAATACAGGGAATAGAGGGACACATTAAAAGACACCTTTGGGAATCCAATAACAAAATCCAGACTTTGGAAACTGTAGGAAAAAAATACCTAATTTCTTCACCACCAGCAACAAAGAAAATAAGAAATAGAGAAGCAACCTATAGATGAAAGAAAATTTAATCATTTCAATCAATTTTAAGAAGTTTGCACCCTGCTTCATACCAAAAAAATATTAGAAATTTACAATCCTCGGGGAAATGAAAATATTGTGTAGATATTTGGTGATATTAAGAAATTATTGCTATTTATTGGGTATGAGAATGATACTGTGATTATGGCAAAGAAAAAGTCCTAAATTTTTAGAAATAAATTCTGAAATATCTTCATATGAAATATTTTATCTCAGATTTTCTTCAAAATAATCCTGGCATTGGAGTAAGGGGTAGGAATGGAAGCCATATGTTGATCATTGTTCAGGCCGGTTGAAGACAAATTAATTTCATTAATCTATTCTCAATACTTTTGGATTTGCTTGTAATTGTCTATGATAAAAAAAATTATTTTAAAAATTCTGTTTTTCTTTTTATTTAAACTAAATGGTTAAAAAATGAAAGAAACTCATTACACAATTTTACTTGTGGTAATTTCACAATATGTAACAATGTAAAATGGAGAGCTATGAAAAGGTAAAATGGACTATAAAAATAAGTCTCTACTGCTTGGAAATATACCATTTTCCTTATTTTAAAGGGTGTACGTGTAAAATGACCCTAGAAAAAGCTCTGGTACTTGTCCTTAAGGCTGGTTTTCTCAAACAAACAGAAGGTAAAGATATTAAATAAACCCAAATCCTTTTCAGCAAACTTTAACATACCAAGCAGCAGCTTTTCCTTTTAAATGTACTTTAGCTCCCTTCATAAAACCTGTCAATTGTATTTCCACTTATTGAACGTGGTTAATTCTAGAAGCTGTAAAATTTCTGTCAAAACTACTTTGCTCTAACAATCCTAATTACCAACTTTATTCAAGAATATACTATTACTAAGATGTCAGACATGAGCCTCTACTGCACTTAATGAATAAACTGCTTGTACCATCTACATTTTTAGTATGAGTGCTATCTCTCATGCAATTGGGATGAGAACATGGAAGAGACATTCTTAATCTCCATATTTAAAAAAGTCAATTTTTAACAAAGCAATGAATGATACAATATTACCTTTCTTCTCTGTCTCCCCAGTCCCATCCCAGAATTTCCTATTACAGATTATTGTTACAGTGACATATGACATATAGTTTAAAATTTGAGAAAGATGGGCTGTGAAATTCTATTTCAATTCTTCTTCATTCCTCAACTTTAGCACAAACTACACCTACTTAAAATCAACAAATTGACATTTATATTTATTTTGAGAGTGCAAAGGGTATTTTCTTTACCTTAAAATGTGCCCCCCCAAAAAGAAAATCTAGGAAATTATAAAATGGTTTATTTTATAAGAGAGACTGGCTATAAAGACTGATATGCTTTTCCCACATAGCTACTTTATAGTATTATTCATGACACATGAATACCTTGAAGAGGTAGTCAGCTATCTCAGAAGCCATAGAAAAATCAATAAATAAGAAATTCTGTATAGGAAAGGTATGGCTAAACGCATTTATCTTATTAACATTAGATATATTAGATATAAAAGTTCTCATCAAAATGAGCAATGAAAAGTTCTCATCAAAATAGAGCAAAATTTCAGCCCAACAATCACTTTGAAACTATATGCATGTATAATTCTCAATATCTATTAAAAATTTAATCAATGTTCCAACGAAAGGTCTTTTAAAACTTAGTTTAGTGTAAATCCTAATGATAAATTTATTATCCACCATGAATTCCCAATGGAAAAAAAACAGACAAAAAATGATATTAAAGAAAACAAGGCAGTTACTAAAAACACTTTTTCTCCTGCCTCCATGAAATTCCCAAGGAAAGATTGTTTTCTAGATTCTTAATGTACTTTCAAGAGTTATTTTCCACTAAGTCCAATATTTACAGATTTCCCCCCCCCCATTTCATCCTCAAAGATGATGAGATATTTTAAAATGTAGACCTCAACACAATTCAGAAATAATATGTATTATAGTTCCCTTGAGCTAATATAAAAATTTTCATCTCTTTCTAATGAGAAAACTAACCATTAGTCATTGAGTAAGATAATAAACTTTTTTTTTCACCTTTGACAAGTGAAAAATAGAAATGTTGGGTGTAGGGAGAAGAAAAAACCATAGGGGGAAAAAGGCAGACGAGGGTCAGGTATTCCTCCCTTTCATCACGGGACTTCCCCTAAAATAAATGAAGGAAACAGAGATACCAGTCCCTCCCTGTCAGGGAATAATACTGACAATTTTAAAGTCACATCAACAAATATCAGACTTCACACAAAAGAGGACCATCAACATGACTACTAACGACTTTTTTTTTAATGACATACTTAAAAATAAATCCAAGCTCTTTGTTCTTTTTCTCACTAGGTGTCTCATGGATACACAGCTTAACTGAGCAGAGGACGGCATCAATGTATATCGTTTTTTTCTTAAATTCCATTTAACTTTGAATTCCATGTGATCAACTCTTTGCATTCTTTTGCTCTTAAAAAAAAATCTGAAATCTTTCAGCATAAACTGTCTATATACCTTAAAAACTTATTCATGTGTATCTTACATGAGAATATAGATAATTATTTATAGCATATGGTGGGAAACTTTTTTTTTAATTTTACACTTTATGTTAAAAAATGTCAACTTTTGCCTGTGAACACAGAAATGAAACGTTGTGTTTAAGTTACATTTATTTCTATGCACACTCTAGCCCACAAAACATATATGCAAAAATTATAGAAACACTTAAATATATGCATATAAGTATTAAACATTCAAATTATTATTTCTGATATAGACACACCTTGAATAATATAAAAAGACACGGAGAAAGTGTGTGCCATTGATTCAGAGGACAAATAACTGCTGGGAAGAACTTTTCTTTTAAAGTTTAGCATAAATTTATCATCATTCAGGATGGAAGAGGATAGCAGCTACTGATCTTCAGAAGTGCCAGAGATCAACATTATATCCATGTCTTCCATGTTTCTTGTCCTTCCAACCATACCACATGGCCTCCTGTGAGGTACAAACCCCTTGCTCTACCATTCAGTGATGAGCCTGTGCTATAAAGTATGGTCAGGACCTCCATCACAAAGGATGGAGGAGCACTCAGAAATTCCATTGGGCACCCAGGCCATGCTTCCCTTTCTCTATTCTTGCCGACCTACAGTCATTTGCTACTTATTTTCTGTTGACCAAAACCTGTCAGCACCATTAAACTTTAGACTTTTCTGTTATATCATAAATAATCCCTCTCCTTCCTCTATTCTTCATTAAGATAATTTTTAATATGATTTTTTAAAAATAAAATAGTACTTATTGTTTCTTTTTATATTAACATATGGCCAGGCTTCCTAACACCATTATATCACAAGGCTAGAGGTAACCAGGTACTCCCAAAAAAGTACCAAATCAGTGATCTGTGATGTATCCCCAGGGTTGATATTCAGCTGGTTCTCATCCAGGAAGCCTCACCTACTCTCTGTAGTGTGTATGTTTTTGCAGTCTCCTTGAAACTTGTTTACTCTTGGTTTTCATAATCCCAGTCCGTTATTTATAGACTCCACTTTTCTCACTGTCGCTGGAATGTTAATGTTTCTCAAAGTTCATATCCTTTACACTCTTTTCTGTTAACTGTTTTTCTTGCAGGAGTTTACCAACCTCTGTGGCTCAACCTAAATATCCATGCCCAAATCTGTAGCTTTAATTCATATACCAGGACTGATGGCCAGGTCAATAGTACCAATTTCCCATGGGCAAATTCCCCAAATGCCTCCAACGTGATTTGCACAAACTGATTGTTCAAATTAATCCTTCACTCCTCCCCTTTCCTTGTCCCAAAGTCATACTCTCCTACCATGTTTCCCTGAAAATGAGACCGGGTCATATATTAATTTTGGCTCCAAAAGATGCATTAGGGTATATTTTCAGGGGATGTCAAATACAGTCATGTCATCTTCTTCTGGAACATCGTCACAACGTACTAAATGTGTCCGTTTGGCTGACGATGTTAACTGGGGCTGATTTTTGGGTTAGGTCTTGTTTTCAGGGAAACACAGTAATTTATCCTGCTCCTATTCATCCTTCAATTTCAATCAAGAGTAATGGTACCACCATCTACCAAGAACGTGGAGATTTACCCTTGACCCTTACTTCTGTGTCACCTCACACATCTAATAGGTCATCCATACCTACAGTCCAGACAATATACATTTCCCTTCCCCCTTTCCCTGTCTACTAGCCCTGTCTTAGTTTAGATCTTCATCTGCTATTACCTGCACTAGTGCAGTAGCATTCTACCTTATTTCCATGATTCAAATCCCATCTCCCTGAAATTTACCTCCATACCAGTTCCAGAGTGAGCTTTCTAAAATCCAAAGCTGTTAACATGTATTCTCCAAGGATTCCTTACGTGTGGAATCAGTTCAAAATTCCATGTGGCACATTAGACCCTTCAAAGTCTTTCCCTGATCATCATTCCATATTTTTCTCTAACCTCTCCTTGTATGAGTATACCTACATGTAGAGTCTTACTCAGTCATAAATTGTGTTTCCTAAATGTGCTACACTATAATTTGCAACTACTGTTTTGTTCTGTGTGGAATGTCTCACCTTCCACTTCTCTGCATCCAGCAGAAATTGACAGCTTTACAACAAGAATGAGAGTCAGAATTCAGTCCGGGAAAATGTATCCTGGACTCGCTCTATCCCAGTGCTCTTTAGTTATCCTTAGCCTCCTCTGGATTTGAAGTGCCAATATATCCTCCTGACTTTCCTTTTATATTTAATCCTCTGTCTATAGTTGCTTCCTTGCTTTACAAATTTTTCAGCCCACAATACCTTTCACCTCCTCTGTCACAACCTGTTTATGTTATTTTTGGCCAAGTGCAAATAACCAATAAATGTCTTCTCTGATCTGGCTTGGAATCCTTCCTCTGGAACTTCTCTCATGTTCACTATGGTACAGCCCAGTGCTCCCAGTCTAGATTTGGCCCAAGCCAGTTGGGTAGTGGCTACATCACTTGTAAATTTCTCCTCATCCTTTAAGTCTCAGTTCAAACATTACTTCCTTTGTGAAGCCTTCCCTGACCTTCTAGTCTTGGAATAGATTCTATTTTATAGCTTTTCATAATGTTGTCATTGTTTATTTTTCTCCCTCATTAGGCAATAACTTCTTTCAAGGAAGAATGTAGTGCTTATTTTATATTAACAATACCAAATATTTTATATTAACAATACCAAATAATGTCAGGAATATAATAGATGCTTAATTACATGATGATTAAAAAAAAATCTTGTTCAATGTCATTTTGTACAGTGTGTATTCCCTTAAGACTAAAGAAATACGTGTTGAAATACTTTGGAAGAATATCATTTCAATCTTTGAGACTAAGATTAAGTTCCTCCAGGCTTCTGGTTATTCTCTCGGTTTCTGTTCACCTGTTTTTTCTCTCAGTCCCTTTTGCTCTCTCTTCTTGTTTTTATTTGCCCTAAATAAACATTTATTGAGTAAATCAAAGAAGTAGTAAACGAATGACTGAATTGATTTAGTAGCACAAATTAAATTACCACACTCTATTTCAATTTTCTTATGAATAAACACGGGCATGGATAATAAATTCAGTTGTTACGGAAGATCTTCGGATATTTATATGAGGCACAAGGCTCCTCCCCATCCCCCCGCCCGATTCTGTAGTGATTTACTGCTTCTCAAGAGAAGTAAATGCGATTAAAGATGATGACTACAGTTTATTTTTCTTAAGGTACATACATCAAGGCACATATATCCTTTCCAAGCTAACGTTTGTCCATAATGAATGTGGTGGGTTATGGAGTGAAAACATTTTTACCTCCAATTCTTGTTTAAAAGTATGCTTGTCTGCTTCTTAGAGTATGTGATTTTACAAAAAATTAGAGAAAACTGCCTTAGAACATAACATCAAACTTTTCATAGCATGGTAGCTCAGAGCACAGGCTAAGAGACAGACTTCCTGGGGTTTGAATTTCAGGCTACAACTCATTAGCTACAGGTAGCAGACATAGTTGGCCACCGCCCCAACAGCCATATCCCCCACCCCCATTTTCTTCATGAACAAAATCCTATTTTGTTCACCTTCCTCTGAGGGTCTATTTCTAGGAGACGCTATGCCCCTGTCCTTCTCCAGGGACTGAATCTTAATTAAATTAAGCCAATCTGGTGGTGCTTTTCTCCTTTTTGGGTGATTGGTTTAAGCCTGAGCATATGCTGCAATTCTGGCCAATGAGACATCAGTAGAAAACTGCCCAACCAGTTGCTGGAAGAGATTCCTCTTTCTTAAAAAGAGAGCTGAGAAAAGGGCTTCTCCCATTTTTTCCTGTCTGATGACAAAGCTTTCTGCCTGTGATGCCTGAAAATATGGCAATCATCTTAGAGGGGAGCTGGGAGGACAAGACAATTTGCTAAGAAGAGGGAAAGAAAGACATGAAAAGAAAATCAGTCTTTGATGATATTGAGTTCATCAACCCTAGAGTAGCTCTACCTCTAGATTTACAGTTCAGTAAGATAGTAAATGTTATTGTTTTGTTCTCCTTTACTTGTCTTCAAAAGGATACTAACTGCAATGCTGTGTGACCTTAGAAAAGTTTCCTAACTTCCCAGTGCTTCATTTTTCTCTTTTGTACAAGGTAAATAATAAAAGAATTAATCCTCATAAGATTCCTGTGGATATTTAATAAAATGACATATGTAAAACAATGAGAACAGTTTCTATTTATAAATAAATGCTCAATAAATGTTAATTATTTTTGTCATTGTTACTATCAATAAATTTAATTATGAAATTTTGAGAATTGTTTCTTCCCTGATGCTTTTCAAGTTTACCTAAATGGATGAATAAATTATAAAAGCCAATATTTCTATTTTGCTATGTTGTATATAAAAAACTGAATTTTATTTTTTATCCCTTGAATATGTCTCCTTAGTATATATTAAATTTTTACAGTAAAACTAATACACAAGTATTTCCTTATTAAGAAAATTTATCTTCAAAAAAGAAAGAAAAATGAGAGTCATACCAAAGAAAATAAATTTTACATTTAATATAACCTGAAAAATTCATATCATTACAGAGCAGAAAAAAAATGAGTAAGTATATGACATAAACTACTCCATCACATTTCCACAAAAGTTTTTTCTATTCTCTGTGTAGTGTTCTTTCTTATCCCAGATCTCTTAGAGCTGGAATCTTGCCAAGAATGTAAAAAGTCTGTTGAACTTTGTAGCAGTTTTACAAAATTGGCAAATGTCCATAAAGACTTGAAGAAGGACCACCAAATACAGCTGAGCTTTGAACTAAAGACCCTCGTACAGTCAAGTGAAAATCTGACTGATACAGGCAAAACCAAAGAACTGACTCAGCAGTGGTGGCAGCACATAGGAGCACTTCTTCACTTTCTTTGATAAGTAGAGAATCAGAAAGGCTTCTACACTAGAGAGAGAAAAAACAAACAACTGTTTAGTAGCATAGGGGCAAATGTGAATAATCTCCTCTTCTGATGTATTTCCCGGATCTCTTAGGGGAAAAAAAGCCTCTCTCAACAGCACAGGAAGAAAACTGCTTCTTTAACCCCCTGATGACAGAAACAAATTGTTTTGCAGCTTTGGGAAGAGATTTGTCACAAATGTGCAAACCAGATCCTGTATCCTGGACACTGTGCAGAGCTGCAGTATCACATTTTTAGAGAATTCCAAAGTGATCCTCTAATAATACATTATTTTTTTTTAACACAAAACTCTGTCTTGATGGTTTAGATGTACGGATTTGTGTGTGTGTGTGTGTGTGTGTGTGTGTGTGTATGATCAAATGTAATTTCATTTTTAGTTTAAGTGTTATTAATAATTTCCTATAATTATTAAAGTATTCAGGAGACTATTTTTATAGCAATATGGATTTTGAAAAAGCTCACTCTCTGTTTAACGGAGATCTTTAAAGCCAAACATGTTTAAAACTAAATAGCTATTTATGATAAATTGGGCAATACAGTAGGGCTGGTGATTGAGTTTTAATGCTATTTCCATAAATGAAAATGTTCTTACAATAACTTTCCTTAAGCACTTAATATGCATTTAAATAAATATAATATATGTAGTACAAAAAGTAAGAGCTCTAAATAACAGATATACCTAGAATTCAAATCCTGGCTCTGCCACTTAGCCACATGAAATTGAACAAATTACTTAACTTCCCCAGTGTCCTGTTGCTCAATTACATAATGAAGATGATGAAAACCAATCTTAAGGGAACATCATAAGCATTAAATGAGAAAACATACTAAGCACCTAGCAAAAGTCTGACATACAATAGGTGAACGATAATCGCTAATGTCTATCCCTCACAAAAAAATAAAATAACAACGACAACAGTTCTAGAATAAGATCCAAATACATCAAAAAAATGAAAAACCCCTTCCCATAAGATTTGTAACTTGGTATACCAGCAAGCTCTGAATACATCATCTAGATAGAATAGAAAAACCAGAAGGAACACTCACATAAGTGTCTACAAGCAATGCTGCCATCAGTTCATTAAACATTGATGGCTATCTACTATGTGCTGCCAATATAGAGATAAATGGCATAGTACCTAAGATCAACAGGCTCACAATTTAGGACAAAGATCTAAAAAAGTGCGTACTTTCAAAGACAACAATTATGTGCAAGTATGAATGCAGGAGGGACAGTCAATCCAGACTTGAGGGTGGGGGCAGAATTGAAAAAGGCTCCCCAAAGGATGTGACATCCGAGCTAAGTTTTAAAAGATAAGGAGTTATGCAGATGTAGAAGGTGATGGAGAGTGGGGTCAAGAGGTGGAATGTGACATCTAGGCTAAGGGAGCAGTGCGTGAAAGTCATGAGGACATAAGAAAGCAGTCAGTATCCTGGGAATTCAAAATACTTCAGTAAGGCTGGAGCATAGGACACAAACACACTTAGCAAGAATATCAATGTGACACAGAGAATTTCATTTTCAGCAGGTACTAGAGTGTGAGGTTGCCAATGTTAGGTAAGAGGGTCTTTTCTTTATGTAAGGCATGCACAGTGCCGGTAACAAATAAAAGTGTCAATCTGTATGCTAAAATTACACTTGAATGTAAATTATGGTAGTACTACATCATCAGGACCCCCTAATTTTTGGTCTTCTGAAGGAAGGAGTGGCTATATAATTACGGCATAAAAAAGTTGCCAGTATAGTAAAGAACAGCTTCAATAAAGTATTTGTTCAAGCAATATCAAACAGCAGTCAAATTAGATAGCTAGACCACTAATCGCTAAAACAGTAGGAAGCAGGATATTATTAAAAATTTATGAATATAGGCATCCAATGAAATACTTGTAAAATAGACACAGAATGTATTGAAATGGTTTTGGTCCAAAATCAAATTCATATGTTTAAATAAGAGTCAAAATAGGTATAACATTCTTGTAATATTACTTAGAATCATAAAATTACATACATCAGAAAAATTTCTTATAAATCATCTTCTCCAGTAGATTTTAAACAGCAACTGAAAGAACACCTCACCCCCAATTCCAGGGGATTTACTTGAGTAGAATGAAAACAGATCTTATTTTTTTCCTTTCCATTTCCAGAGATTATTGTAGGTGACATCTAAACTCAGAATTTGAGATGGCATAAGCTACAGAAAAGTATAATTTCAAGACCATGCCAAGAGAACCAGGGAGCAACCCCCAGGTGGCAGGTAATAAGCCTACTACTTTGGTAGAATATGGTAATAGACGCATGCCTCATGCAAGGTTGACCTCTGAGTACAAAATGGTCATAGGGGGGTTGTAGACATAGGAATCTGCAGGGTTGGTTATATTTAGGGAAAGACCTTTGTTTAGTATGGATCTCTACTGCTCTTCCACAAAAATCACTTTTGTATTTGGGGAGGGTGTCTATATGTGAATGTGCGTGGGTGCTTGTATGTACTTGATCCAATAGTTGTCCACTTGACTATCATGAAGAATAAAGAAGAAGAGAAATACTTTGTATTATCGTGTTTCCCAAAAAATAAGACCTAGTCATAATCAGCTCTAATGCATCTTTTGGAGCAAAAACTAATATAAGACCCAGTCTTATTTTATTGTAAGACCGGGTCTTATCTAACAAAATATAAGACTGGGTCTTATATTAATTTTTGTTCCAAAAGACTCATTAGAGCTGATTGTCTGGCTAGGTTTTATTTGGGGGGAAACATGGTAGCAGGGAGACCTAAAAGAGATCCAGAACTGACGTAAAAAAGCTCCCTAGCCCCTTCTGTTGGAGCTTCACCACCTCACAACATAGTCTCTCTCCCAGGCTAAACTGAATTATTTCTGGCTGCTATAGGATTCATGCGTTTGAAAGATTTTCTTGTGTAGAAAGGAAGATGAATTCTAAGGGGACCAAATGTTACTGGGTAGGACTGGGTGGAGGCAGGTAGAGAGTTAACCTGTAGGTTTTTGAAGTTCTGTCAAAAGTCAAAGAGTAGGCATCGAGTCACAGAACAAAGCTAGAAAATGAGGTAGGCAGGGCTTACATTTATTTTGCTCTTTTCATTTGAACTAAAGGAACATTCACATCAATTTTATATCTGTTTTTGTCTATGTTCTAACTTCCATCAATCATCCCCATTCCTTGGATAAAGCTGATGAAAACTGTAAAAGTTGCATAGAAATATGAGGAAGGTCCAGCAGGAAGAAGGTTAAGGAATTAGGCAATACAAAGAATTGTGGCTTTTGTTACATAATCCCTCTACTGAAGCCAGGGTAAGGATCGTTGCATCAAGGAGCCAAGCGTTTGAGAATTCTGGCTTCTAATATATCAATGTGAGAAGTAGCCCCAGCAGCACTTAGATCTGCAAAAGGAACATGAGATATGGAGAAGCAGCCGCCAAGATGATATCTCCACAGTGCACATAAAATACTCCCTGTGCTTAACATGTATCATAGAGAAAGTGACCTTTGGGTTACATGTAAAACTGGTAAGGGATAGTTGCCCTGATTCAAGTTGGGACAAATTCCAGTTATATAATTCAATTGTAGATTCAGTGTTCACACCTGCAGCAATGAAGGTGTCACATTTTAAGACAGATGAAGGGGAAAAAATGGAATTTCAACAGTAGAAAGGGATCACAGAAAAATTTATAAAGTGTACGCATGTATCTAGTCATTCATTTGAAAGTATTTATTGAGAAGCAGCAATGCGGGAGACATCATGATAACTTTGTAAGGGGATATATACAGATGAACTCACCATAATCTGTGCTTTCAAGAAACATAACTTCCAGTTTCCAGTCCAGCGTATAAAGAGCTTAGAAGTCACTACTCAGTCCAAACCACAGGTAAAAAGTGGAACAAATTGAAAAACATCAACAACTCTTCTTAAATCTTTCAGAGAACTGAGGTCACAAAGAATCACAACTTTCACAACTTATTGGAGCAGAACCCCCCAAGCAGAAACCAGCACCTGAACTAGTGCTGGGGTAGGGAAGTCGAAACTATAATTGATGAATTGCTGGAAGCTTGGTGTGTGCAAGTCTTAGAGTTAAAAACTGCAGGAGAAACCCAGTCATGTCAGGGTCCCCATACATCTGGGAGTTTTACCTCCAGGACCTCACAGTGAATACTGGAGAAAAATCCCCTCAGGCTTATAGCAGGAGAAGATGGAAAGGAACCATATTGAAATATATGAGAACATTGTGGGTTTTTGTTTTTTTTTTTTTCGTTTTTTTTAAAAAAGGCCTGCCCTCAGGGAAACAATTTTACCACAGCAAAACCTGCTGTGGTTATATATCAGAGTCTAACTTACTTACCTGGGGGAAGAAAAATACCAAATCTAGTCCCCCCACCCCCAATTATCCTGTCCTACCTAAGAGAGAGGGGAATCTGAGAAGCACTGGTGAAATTCACGGTCCACCAAAAGACTGAGACATAATCACAGAACTACAGAATGTGCACGCGCTCTCCCGCCCCCACCCCGTACCTTACCGCTATATTATTAAAGGTCTATTTATCACACTTCCTTTTTCCCCGTACGTCATGTCCATCTTTTAACAAAAAAATACAAGGCATACTAAAAGACAAAAAACACAGCTTGAAGAGAATGAACAAACATCAGAGACAAAGTCAGATACAGCAGAAATGTTTAGAATTATCAGATCAGGAATTTTTTTTAACTATGATTAATATGCTAAGGACTTTAATAAAAAAAGTACACAACAATACAAGAACAGATGGATAATGTTAGCAGAGAGATTAGAAATTATAAGGGAGAATAAAAAGAAATAATAGCGATTTAAAAAACACTGGAACAGAAATGAAGAATGCCTTTGATGGCCTCATTAGTAGACCGGACATGGCTAAGGAAAAAAATCTCTGATATTGAGAAAACGGCAGTAGGAACTTCCAAAACTGAAAAACAAAGTGAAAACAGAATAAAAATTTTTTAAAAGCAAAATAGAATATCAACGAACTATGGAAAATTACAAAAGTGCAGCATAAGCCTAATGGGAATACTATAGAAGAGAGAAAGAAAGAAAAAGCAGTATTTAAAGTAACAAAGTAATTGAAGAAATTGGGAATTTCCTCAAATTAATGTCAGATACCAAACCAAAGATCCAGGAAGCTCAAAGTACACCAAACAGATAAATGATAAAAACAAACAAACAAACAAACAAAAGCTACACCTACGCATATCATATTCAAATTTCAGAAAATGAAATATGAACAAAAAATATCGAAAAAGCCAGGAAGTGAGGGAAACAAAGATAGGAGCAAAGATAAGAATTACATCCAACTTCTCAGAAAACATGGAAATAAAAAGAGAGTGGAGTGAAATATGTAAGGTGTCGAGAATTCTATACCCTATAAAATTATCCTCAAAATTGAATTCATCAACCAAAAATTCTGTATCCTGTGGTGACGGAAAAATAAATATATCTCAGACAAGCAAAAATTGAGGGAATTCGTTACCAGTAGACCTGCCTTGCAAGAAATGGTAAAAGAAGCTCTACAGAGAGAACAAAAAGTAAATAGCTCATAAACTTGGACCTATATATAAAAAAGGAAAAGCATCAGAGAAGGAATAAGTGAAGGTAAAATAGAAACTTTTATTTTTCTTATTGTTAATTGATCTAACAGATAACACCTTCTTCAAAATAATAACAATGTACTCAATTATGTATGATTAAGTATATATGCATGCTTAGGAATAAGTGCAGTGAATGACAGCAAAGATACATGGAATGGGAGAAAGGAATTTGGATTGCTTTGTTATTTGCTTTGTTATTATGAGGTATTAGCACAACTCATGAAGTACTATAGTGTTATTTGAAAGTGGATTTACATTAATTGTGAATGTACATTATGAACTCTAGGGGAAACTCTGAAAAAGGTAAAAAAAAAAAAAGAAGTATAATTAATATGCTTAGAAAGGAGAGGAAATGGAATGATATAAAATGCTCAATTAAAACCAAAGAAAGCAGAAAAAGTATGAAGACAAAAATTAGAACAAAAAACAAGGGCAATAAAAATTATGGGTATTAATCCAACTATAACAACAGTCCTTTTAAATTTCAATAGTATAAAAAACACCATTGAAAGACAGAGATTGGATTGAAAACAGAGTGGATTATAAAACAAGATTCAAGCCTACAAGAAAACAGCTTTTAAATAAAAAGACACATAGATTAAATGTAAATGGATAGAGAAAGATATACCTTGTTGACACTAACCTAAAGAAAGATAGAGTAGCTATATTAATTTTAGTCAGAGCAGACTTTAGAGCAAGAAATATTATCTGGGATAAAGAGGGGTATTACAAAATAATAAAGGGATAAATGCTCCAAGAAGATATAATAATCCTTAATGTGTATGCACCTAACAAAAGGGCATCAAATCATATGAGGGAAAACCTGACAGAACTGCAAGGAGAAATAGATGAATCCACTATTGTAACTGGAGACTTCAACACCGCTCTATCAGAACTGGACAGATCTAGCAAGAAGAAAACCAGTAAGGACATAGTTGAATTTAACAACACCATCAATCACCTGGATATAATTAGCATCTATAGACTACTTTATCCAACAACACCATATTATGCATTCTTCTCAAACACACATGGAACATTTGCCAAGATAGATCAAATTTGGGGTCATAAAACATACATTAATAAATTCTAAAAGATAGAACTTATACAACATTGCGCTCAGACCACATGGAATCAAAGTAGAAATCAATAACAGAAAGATAGCTAGAAAATCCCAAAACACTAGGACATTAAAGAGCACACTTCGATACTATTTGATTCCAACTATACGATATTCTGGAAAGGCAAAACTGTGGAAACAATAAAAAGATCAGCAGTTGCTAGGGTTTCAGGGGTGGGGAGAAGAATGAGTAGGTGGAGCACAGAGGCTTTTTAAGGCATTGAAATCACACTGTATGATACCATAATGATTGATACATATCATTATACATTTGTCCAAACCTATAGACTGTATAACACCAAGAGTGAACCATAATATAAACTATGGATATTGGGTGACAATGATGTGTCAGGGTAGGTTCATCAACTGTAACAAATGTACCTTCTGGGGGAGGATGCTGATAATGAGGGAGACTATGCATGTGTGAGGGCACAGAGGATATGGGCAATCTCTGTACCTTTTTCAATTTTGCTGTGAACTCAAAAGTTCTCTAAAAAAAATAAAGTCTTAATTTAAAAAAAACAAAAAAAAAACCACTTCTTAATAACACATGGGTCCAAGATAAAATTGCAAGAAAAACTAAGAAATATTTAACTAAATCAAAATTTAAAATGTAACATTAAAATTTGTGGGATGGAGCAAAAACAATGCTTAGATGGAAATCTGGGGCATTAAATGCACATATTAAAAAAGAAGACAGATCAAATAAAATTAAATATCTAAGTTTGCACCTAAGGAAATTTAATCCAAAGTAATCAGAAGAAAAATAACAATAAAAATTAGAATAGGAATCAATGAAATTGAAAACAATAAGTCAATAGAGGAAAATCAACAAAAGGAAAAGCTGGTTCTTTGAAAAGATCGATAAAATTGATAAGCCTCTAACCAGGTTAAGAAAAAGAGAAGACACAAATTAATACCAAAAATGAGATGGCGGACATCATTACATATCCCATGGACATTAAAAGGTTAATAAAAGAATACTATGAAAAAAATTGATGCCTACAAATTTGGTTACCTAGGTGAAAAGGACCAATTCTTTGAAAGACACACTGTCAAAACTCACTCAAAAAGAAACACACAATCTGAACAGGCTTATACCTATTTTAAAAATCGAATCCACAATTAATAAACTTCCCAAACACAAAGTACCAGCCCCATATGGGTTCACTGATGCATTCTACTAAATATTTAAGGAAGAAATTATAACAACTCTCTACAATCTCTTCCAGAACATAGAAGCAGAAGGAATGCTTTCTAACTCATTCCATGAGGCAAGCATTACCCTACTACCAAATTAGACAATGATGTTACAAGAAAACTACAGGCCACTCTCTCTCGTGAACATAGATGCAAAAATCCTTAACAGAATGTTAGCAAATTGACTCCAACCATGTATAAAAATACTTATAAACTATGGCCAAGTAGTATTTATCCCAGGTATAAAAAGTCTGGTTCAATCTTTGAAAATCAATTAATGTAATCAATCTATTACATCAATAGGCTAAAGAACAAAATCACATGATCATATAAATAAATAGATGGTGAAAAGCTTTTCACACTAACCAATACTAATGCATGATGAAAACTCTCAGCAGACTGGGGATAGAGGGGAACTTCCTCAATGTGATAAAAAACACCTACAAACAATCTTACTGATACCATATTCAGTGGTAAGAAACCCAAAGCTTTCCTGCTAAGACCAGGAAAAAGGCAAGTTGTCTCCTCACACCACTGCTTTTCAGAATCGTATTGCAAGTTCTAGCTAATGCAATAAGACAAGAAAAGGAAATGAAAGGTATATAGATTATGGAGGAAGAAATAAAATTGTCTTTGTTCACATGGCATGATTGTTCATGTAGAAAATTCAAAAGAATTAACAACAACAAAAGATTCCTGGAACAATTATAGCAAGGTTGGAGAACACAAGATGAATATACAAAAGTCAAACACTTTATTATATTCAACAAATGAACAAATTTATTACACATAAATTTATTATACATAAGCAATTAACACATGGAATTTGAAATTTTTGAAAAATTACCATTTAGATTTTTACCTAAAAAATTGAAATACTTAGGCATAAATCTAACAAAATACAACAAGGTCTATATGAGGAAAACTACAACACTCTGATGAAAGATACCAAAGAAGAACTAAATAAATAGAGAGATAGTCCATGTTCATGGAGAAATAGACTCACTAATGTTAGGATATCAGTTCTTCTTAAATTGACCTATATATTTAACATAATCCTAATCAAGATTCTAGCAATATTTTGTGGACATCAACAAACTAATTCTAAAGTTTATGTGGAGAGTCAAAGGACCTAGAATAGCCAACTCAGTAGTAAAGAACAAAGTTGGAGGATTTTTGAAGTTATAGTAAGTATTGAAGTTGACACTACCAACTTAAAAATTGAGCAAAAACAATGCTTGACACTATCCAACTTCAACACTTATTATAAAACTACAGTAGTCAAGACAGTATTGGTGAAAAAATACACAGAAAGATCAGTGAAACAGAACAGATCCAAACAGAACAGAGAGTCCAAAAACAGGTCCACATAAATACAGTCAACTGATCTTTGACAAAGGAGCAAAAGGCAATACAATGGAGCAAAGACAGTCTTTTCAACAAATGGTGCTGGAAGAACTGGATATTCACATGCAGAAAAAACCTGGACTCAGACTTTACACTCTTCACAAAAATTAACTCAAAATGGATCATAGATTTAAATTTAAAATGCAAAACTACAAAACTCCTAGAAGATAACATAGGAGAATACCTAGGCGACGTTAGGTATGGTGATGACTTTTTGGATGCAACACCAAAGACACAGCCATGAAAGAAATAATTGATATGCTGGACTTCATTAAAATTAAAAACGTATGTGCTGCAAAAGACGATGAGAAGTCAAGCAAATGAGAAGACAAGCCACAGACTAGGAGAAGATATTTGCAAAAGACAAATCTGACAAAGGACTATTATCCAAAATATAAAACGAACTCTTAAAACCAAGTATAAGAAAATGAAAAATCCAATTAAAAAATGGGCGAAAAACCTGAGTATATATCACCAAAGATATATAGATGACAAATAAGCATACGAAATCATATCTCAATAGGTAATTGAAAATTAAAACAACAATGAAATACTGCTACACTACCTATTAGAATGACCAAAACCTAAAACACTGACAACAATAAATGCTGGTGAAGACGTGGAGCAATAGGAACTCTCATTCCCTGCTGGTGGGAATGCAAAATGGTACAGCCACTTTGGAAGAAAGTTTGGCAGTTTCTTACAAAACTAAGCATACTATTACCATACAAGCCAGAAATCATGCTCCTTGGTGTTTACCCAAATAAATTTAATGCGTCCTATGTCCACACAAAAACCTGCACACAGATGTTGATAAGCCATTTTATTTATAATTGTCAAAATTTGGAAACATCCAGCATGTCCTTCAGTAGGTGAATGGATAAAGTGTGGTACAATCTGACAATGGAATATTAGGCAAGGCTAAAAAGAAATGAATTATGAAGCCATGGAGAAAACTTAAATGCATACTAACCAATACTAATTCGTGATGAAAACTCTCAGCAGTCAAAACTCACTCAAAAAAGAAGAAGCCAATCTGAACTGGTTACATATTGTATGGTTCCAACTATATGACATTTGGGATAAGGCAAAACTGTAGAGAAAATGAAGATTAGTGATTAAAGGATGAATGAATAAGCAGAGCACAGAGGATTTTTAAGGCAATGGAACTATTCTGTATGATATTACAATGGTGAATATATATCATTATACGTATGTCAAAACCCATAAAATGTACAACACCAAGAGTAAGCCCTAATGTCAACTATGGACTTTGAATTATAATGATGTGTCCGTGTAGGTTCATCATTTGTAACAAATGTACCACTCCGGTACAGGATGCCCAACATGGGAGAGGAAGGGTTGGGAAGAGTGGTAGTCGGATAGACAAAAAGTACATGGGAAACCTCTGCATTTTCCACTCAGTTTTGCTGTGAACCTAAAGCAGCTCTATAAAGTAATGTTGTTAATTTAACAAAAGAAACAAAAATTCAGCAGCAAAAAGGAGATGAAGTATGAGATGTGCTGAAGTGCCTACAAAGAAAATGCTATGGGAATTAGAAAAGGAAGACATTACTTATACAACTTACAGTAACTTTGATTATGGGTCTGTGAAGTAAAGAATTCCCAATGAAATTTCTAACTAAATTTATTCATAATTCTAATTGAGAGACATTTTGTGCTGTGAGTGTATCAAGGAAAAGAAAAAAAGAAATATACATATAAGTTTTAGATATACCAAAAAGTATATTTGATATTAAATCTTTTGACCAATGACTTTCCATGAAAAAATATGTGAACCATGAACATGGAGAAGTATACTTCTTGAGTTATTCAGATACTTTGACAGTCCTCAAAAGTAAGGCAATTGCAAGGAAAGAGGATAGAGTAAAAAAGTGGAAGGGCAGCAAAGATGTCTGAAAGATTTCACCACATCTGTTTATCATTACTCAGGTACATGATACTCAGGTGCTGTAGGTAGTTTTATCTGCAATAGCTTATTGAATAAAAGCTAAAATTTAACCACTGCAAACCCTCTAAGGCTATACAAGAGGAATCAAGATTCTTCTAATTAAGCCTACTATTTAAGGGTTATGAACTTCTTCCCAAAGATCCCAGTGATATACGCGTACATTTGATACCTTTCAAGTGTAGAGTTGAGTATAATGACAGAAGTGTGGGGTGTTTAACCAACTTTGCTCTGTTAACAAGAACATTAATAAGGATGCCTTCTCATCTCAAAAAAAAAAAAAAAAAGAACAGCAGAAGAATAAGATCCAATGTCACGATTCCAGATTTACTGCCCCAAATCACAGACTTTTGCTTTAAATTATAATTTAAATCTACAGATATTTGCTTAACAAAACAAAATTATATCATTCTATTAACTATGTGCTTCTAAATGAAAACTATTTCTCCTTATTTTCACAGTCTGATCTATATTAAGCCAAGTTCTTAGCCCATTTTAACAATGTCTGTTGAATGGATAAATAAATGATTTAGTTGCTATGATTAAATTAGGGCAAAAATAGGGCTTAGGTAAATCAATAAGTACATGGAAAAACAAATAGTAAAGTATAGGGAACTTCTCCCCAACAAAATATGTATGTAGTCATATATTTATTTCGGGGCCAAAGATTAAGAAATAAGACATTTCACAATAACAAAGAAAAAATATTCTATTGATGATATTGGAATTGAAAAATGAAATTATTTCCACATTTGTGTAAAGAACCATGATATATTTATAATTATTCTAAGGCATTGGATGAGGCCAGCTGTTGTTCTTGGACATGCGCCTGGGCCCTAAAGCCACCATGGATTACTTCTGTCTCCCTAGGATTTCTCCTTCATCTTGAAACCCCTGCATCTCCTGATCTTTGCTCACTGCCTCTGACACACAAATGCAAACAAACAGCTTGGTGAGTTTACACAAATTGAGGGACAGATACATACAATCTCTATGCAACTTCAACCCATTCTCCCCAGGCCCAGATTTTACACTGACGACTTTACATTAAAGGTTCAGAGTATGTTCAATGCATGAAGCAAAAGAAATTCACAAAATGCAAAACTAGAAATACAAGAAGGAAAACACTACTTTCTACGACCATTTTTATCCAGCTGTTTCAGGCATTGAGATTGACTTTAAAACATATCAAACCAGCATTTTACTTTGTGCAAGATGGTTTTTTTTTTACAATCTCTGCTCTTTACTTAATCAGTGTTTAATTTTATGCAGCAAGATATTCAGCTTCAAACCCCTCCCATATATTTCTCAGCATTTGATCCTGACTTAAATTGAAGGTTTTAATTAATGTCCTAAAATGTAAAGTCAAATTACACCATGCAATTATGTGGCGAAGTACTCAGTGGAAGCTAGACATTATTAGCTATAATCATCCTCTGAAATAAAAATCTAAAATATATGATTTTGTGAAATTTTCCATTCTGGCTATAATCTCTCCTTAATGATACACAAACCTTTTATTTTTCTGCTCCAAAAAAAATTTTAAGAGAATATCACTAAAGAACATGAGCTCACAAAGAAAGATGAAAAAATTAAAATGTGTCCTTTATTTTCTTTCCAGAGTCTAATCTTTTATACCTAATGGAGAATGAATAGTTATCACACCTTAAAAAAAAAAAAAAAAAAGATGTGTTAACAATTGAAAAGTAATAAAGTTTTCCTTCGACAGCAGACACTGAGCAATAAATGCAAAATGGTTGGTCTCAACTTGAATGGTCCTAATTCGTACAGAGATTTCTACCCAGACTTTTATAGCCAAATAATTCAGTTCTACTAATTTGTTACCGCCTTTGGATAGAAAAACATAGCAAAAATATAAAATATTATTTTTATTTTCCCTTTTACTATACCTGGGACTTTCTCGATGAATACATTTAACTGTGCTTGATATTTTGAGCGTCCAGAAAGCTTGAAATAGCCCATTTATCATGTTTGCTTAATACTTATATAATTTTTAAAAACAAAGAAAACCTCAAATTTTTCCCTCGAATAACAACATGCTAAGCAGAAGTATTCTGAGATATAATTCCTGCTAACAAGACCCTACTTAGCAATAGAACCCATGTCTACAGGTGGGAAACTGCTTTCCTAACAGCTATTAAAGGGATGTGTAAACTTAAATTTTATTCCTACAATGTATGTGTGGAAGGAGACAGACAGAAGACTATCCTTTAGGGAACAAACCATGATATCATTACATCACTAATGTATACAAAGATTTTTTTTTAGAGGCAGTGCTATAATCTAGATAGTCTATTCGATACACAGATTTATCTGCAGTGAAAGGGGAAATAGCTTTCTCAGGAAGGACTACTTCTAAATTACAGAAACTTTGTGCTAAGTACAGCTGGCAGGGCGCTAAACTCCTGATTTCTTTTCAGGGGTATATTTTTATGCCCAGTCTAAAGCTATCCTGAATGAATCTTCAAAAATTGAGACTAAACTAGGCAATGTCAATACATCTTCTTAAATATAGTATTTCCGGAGTATAAAACTGTCAATATTCCATTTCATTTCTCTATAAAATTACTAATCCTAAGGTGTTTGTGCCCATGCTCATTGGCTGAGAAGGCTAGTAGTTGTTAGAAAAGATATATTAATATTAGGTTGGTGAAAAAGTA
This sequence comes from Rhinolophus ferrumequinum, assembly GCF_004115265.2. NCBI lineage: Eukaryota > Metazoa > Chordata > Mammalia > Chiroptera > Rhinolophidae > Rhinolophus > Rhinolophus ferrumequinum. The sequence goes on from NC_046288.1 coordinate 58,495,007, forward strand.
ATTGCGATTTTTGTAATTTTTTTTTTTAAAGATTTTATTGGGGAAGGGGAATAGGACTTTATTGGGGAACAGTGTGTACTTCCAGGACTTCTTTTTTTTTTTTCCAAGTCAAGTTGTCCTTTCAATCTTAGTTGTGGAGGGTGCCATTCAGGTTCAAGTTGTTGTCCTTTCAGTCTTAGTTGTGGAGGTGTAGCTCAGCTCCAGGTCCAGTTACCGTTGCTCGTTGCAAGGGGCACAGCCCACCATCCCTTGCGGAAGTCGAACTGGCAACCTTGTGGTTGAGAGGACGCGCTCCAACCAACTGAGCCATCCGGGAGCTCAGCGGCAGCTCAGCTCAAGGTGCCGTGTACAATCTTAGTTCCAGGGGGCGATGTCTACCATCCCTTGCAGGACTCAAGGAAATGAACTGGCAACCTTGTGGTTGAGAGCCCACTGGCCCATGTGGGAATCGAACCGGCAGCCTTCGGAGTTAGGAGCATGGAGCTCTAACTGCCTGAGCCACTGGGCCGGCCCTGCAATTATTTTTAACCTTTTAAACTGCACTTACTTTTGCACCAACCTAATATTATTATAGTTATCATCATCAATTTTTAACACTTGGAATCAGTAATCTATCTCCATTAAAGAGTAAACTAGAGCTAGAATAATTCCAGTAGAACATACATGACAGTTGTCTGACTTTGAAGCCCCAGAGGGCCGATAAGATGAAAATTGCAATTGATAGTAGATATAAACATAGAAAGAATGAGTAATTGAACATGACTTCAACATCAAATTAAAAACAATGTTGGCCATTTTTCTGGTAAGATTAAGTAAATAATATTTTGTGACTTTAAAAATGTTACCTATTAACAGTTCCTCCTTTGAAAGAAACAAAAAGATGGGAAAAGATACAAATAATAACTCCAATTCATATTCCAACACAAAGTTTTGTTCATATTCACCAAGCTCTATAATTATTTCCTGGGTACTCTGTTGTGCTGTAGTGTTCTTTTTAGGAAAAAAAAAAAATGTATGGGGGAAAATTTCACTATTTTGCTAATTGAAAAGAGTTTTAAAAAAAAATCCAGAATTTTTTCTTAAGTCTTGTGATAAACAACTAAAATAAAGCACATAAATGAAAAGTATACTTTCCTGATAATTGTTGACATTCTTTCTAAAACAAGACAAATTGAGTCATTAGAGGCCAATTTATTCATTTTTTACACACTTCTCTTAGATCAAGACTTTCAAGTCATCAGAACATGTTTGCAAACAATGAGATTTACATCTTAAGTTCATCCCTGGAAATGAGAAACTAAAAAAGGCTTCCTAACCTTGTCTGCTCTGATTTGAGAAAAGAATTCCAAACCATTTCATTATCATATCACCATGTCCTGTATTGACAGTTAAAAACAAAACAGAATAATGATGCTAGAAGAGAAACTCAAATCAGTGCACAATTTAATAATATTCCAAAGTACAGCTGCTCTTCATGTGTTAAGGACAAAAAATACATTGTACTGCATATCTCTTACAATCTAACAATGTCTATCACATTTATTTCAAATATCAAAGATGACCTGTTAATTTTAATTTTTAAAGCTATGGGATACTACCTCACAGCATACTTCTCTCTTCACTTCCTTTCACATTTTCACTTTCCTAACTCATTTTTTCATTCATTAAAGAATTAGATGAGGGTAATAACAGAAATGAAAGAAAAGACAAGAGCTTCAAAATATTGGGGGGAAAAATCACTCATGAGGATGTGGAGAAAAGGGAACACTTGTGCACTCTTGGTGGGATTGCAAATTGATGCAGCCACTGTGGAATACAGTATGGAGTTTCCTCAAAAAATTAAAAATAGAACTACCTCATGACCCAGCAATTCTACTCCTTGGTATTTATCCAAAGCAATCCAAAACACTAATTCAAAAAAATATATGCATCCTTATGTTTACTGCAGTGCTGCTATTCACAATAGTCAAGATATGGAAACAACAGAAATGCACATCAATAGATGACAAACATAAAGGCTCAAACATAAAGACAAACATAGTCCTTGCTTTCAAAATACTTAAAATTTAATTGAGAAAACAGAGCATACACCAAAAAGAGGATAAATAATAAGAGGTAGTCTAAAAAAAAGATGTTGAAATAAATGGCACAGAAAAAAATAATATAAGGATTCAGGCTAGAATGCTAGAAATATAGGATGAAGTGATCATTCAGGGATGATTTCTAGGAGTTGGAAATTGTGCTGAATCCTGAAGGATAATATTTTTATAGCTGAAAAGATGAAGGAAAGAAGCAAACAAAAAAATAAGCTTGAGCAAAAATCACAGATATGAAAAGTGAGTATATTGGGTTCAAATAAATAAGTTAAGGAGGATCTGGCTTTTGTTGGTGGCCTTAATTTAGAGGAACCATGGGGAAAAGTACTGACAGCTTCAGTGGGGTTAATACGTGGGCAAGGAAGGACCTTAAAAACTAACCTGAAAATTTTGAACTTTATCCTGATAACCAGTGGTCATCAAACATTTTGATCATGTATTACTTTCAATTGTGAACCTACATTCATAACATATTTATGTTTATTTATAAATTACATACTACTGAACCATTAGTTTATAATTCATACACAAAACTAAAGGTATTAAAAGAATGACATAAAAAATAAATAATTTTAAATATCCTGCTAATCATGATAGTTTTATACCATCGTTCATATCTCAAGGTACAATATCTACTAGGGATGAGTTTCAGCATAACGGTAGTGAACAAAAGTTTATATTTCTAACAATCTTTTGGCTTATTTCAGATGACTTGGCAATAAGATCCAATTAGAGAGTAATGTTTAACATTATATGACAAAGTGCTCTTAAGAGGAGATAAAGAAGAGGTGGCTCTACCATTTTTGAAGACAGTATGAGAAAAAGAATGAAAAATATGTATTAGTAATATTTTTGTGACTGTGTTTTGAAAAGAATATTTTGGATATACTGGGTTAAATAATATATATTATTAAAATTAATTTCATCTGCTTCTTTTCACTTCTTTAAGTGTAGCTATTAGAAAATTTTAAACTGCATATGTGGTTAGCAACATATTTATTTCCATTAGACAGCGCTCTTCTAGATACTGAAAAGGCTGAAATGCAAAAGATTATTGAAAGCAAGATTATTCTGAATAAAATTATAAACTGCTGTACTGCTGCATGACTTAATCAGATTATCTCAGGTAGGGTATAAATTTTGTTTTTTAAGACCATATATTTTACAGGTATTCGATGGGAATATATAAGGAAAAAAGATGAGGGAAGTCCACGAGTATGGTACAAGGAGACGAAAAACACGTGATCAAGATGTTGCTAACAAGGGCAGTAAAATCCTTTGTCTTATACAACATTATCCAGATGTCGTCTGTACTCAGGAGCGGAAGCGTGGCGCACACGGAAAGGCAGGGCAGCATATCCCAAGGCAAACTCATCACCGAAGCCAGCCGTCCTCATCTCCACCTTCACCAGGAACCCAGCCAATGCACGTGAATAGTGACACTGTACCGCCAGACACACCGCAGCGCCAAACGGGCAGAATGTGCCCCTGCTAGAATATGTCAACCCACTCACCAATGGCATCACTGAGTGCAAGACAGCCTAGAGGCCGAGTAAGGCTTCAGCAATCCCCTAGCTACCAAGCTGCCATGGGGTCAGATAGGAAAGAAGACCATCCTTTGATGGAGATACAGGTTGCTAAGTAAGTTCATCACAACTAGCTCTGGAGACTTCTGATGCTGAAAAGGGCCAGGAAGGTTTAAAGTATTAGATTTGAAAAAGAAAAGTGAATGGGTGTAGAGGGATAGCTAGTCACAAATGCATCAATAAACACAATAAACTGTGTCACAGAGAGAAAGAGGGGTTGGTGTTCATTCAAGGAGGGAAAGCCATTAGACTTTAAATATTATATATATATATATATGTATGTATATGTATGTATGTATTTTTTTAATTGCAATTTTGGACCTAGATTCTCAAGTAAAATTTTCAAAGAGGCTACTTCCAACACCCTTTGAAGAACTTCCTTTTACTTTTCTTGGAACCCCGTACTGCTGGATCGACAATTGGTAGATATGAAATAAGAGTCTTATCTCAGATTTGCTTTTTCCCACTTTTATGCTTGACAATATGTAAAAGAATTTTAATTTAAATAAAATCTCAAAAAGTTTAGTAATTTGATTCAATAGCCACATTTTAAATGAATTATATCACATTAATTTAATAATAGGATCTTTTAAAGTAAAAGGATAAATTTCTATTAGCTATTAGGGAAATTTAAACCAAAACATTGAACCAAAATAAAGCTTTTGATATATTGGAATTCATTTTCTGATGTTATGCATTATCCTCTGAAGATAAAGAATTAATGACACAGACTTTTTCATTTTTAGGCGATATAACAATGAAAAGGATATCTTTCAAAGCCTCTTTTAATAATATAATTCTTTAAACCTTCCAGGGTCAGATCTTATTTTGTGGAAATGTGTTGTTTTGATTTTTCCACTTGAACATAAACAGTAGTATTTAGAGCTATGAGGACAACTTCGTGGTGATATACTATGGCACAAAAAACAGGAGAATTGATTTAACATATTAATTTACATTTTTTCTAATGAAATACTTGATTTGTGGAGCTGATTTTTTCCTCCTAAAAATAACTAAATTCATTATTATTTTAAAAGACAACTTTTAATATAGAGCCCATTTATAACATTAATTAGGACACCATCTACTACCATTAGACTAGAACTATAACCTATCAACAGGTCTATTCCACACTCATAGTTTCAAAAATAAGATAGACTTCCTCTCTTTCCTGAATAATACTTAGTATGAAACACCTGTAAGGAAACTAATTTTGCAACTTAATTTGTACAAATGTTGGAGAAAGAATACATTCTGTAGTTATAGGACATTAAAGGAAGGTTTGCTACTGTGACCCAAGTAATAAAAGTAAAAATTTAACTGAAACATTGGATCCTATCTTAATATTACTTCTTACTGTTGTCCAATATGGTCTGGTATTTACTATTATGACTTATTGGGTTTTTCTACCTAATAAGTACTTGCCCATGAAAAAATGTTACAAGAAAAAATATCTATAGCACAAATTTAAAAAAATAATTAGTAGAGACTCAATTATTCACCAAGAAAGGGCCCAAATTTTTCAGTGTTTACAAGGAAAGTCTCCTCTTATCAAAATTTTCATGTAAATATCAATTGTTATTACATAAACATGTATTAGCAAAATAATGTAAGACCGATGGAGGCAGGAATTTATTATGTTTTTTAAAAAATCACTATAGCACTCTGTGTGCAGACTGGTGGTTGGCACAAAGTAAGTAAACAATAAATATTTCTAAGTGGAGAAATGGATAAACTGCTTAAATCTATTAATTCACCTTTTCCTTCAGCAAACATTTATGAACATATAGAGATATTATATAGACACTAGAGATTAAGATGAGTAAGACCTAATCCTCAACTCAAAAACTCTTTGTCAGTGGAAAGAAAATAAAAAAACAGATAATAGCAGCAAACTATGGCAAGTGCAATGATACAAATTTTCACAAAATTTTACATGCACACATTGAACATATCTTGGGAGGACTGTGGAGAGAAAGCTGCGCATCAGGAAATGTTTCTTGAAAGAAACGAGTATTAAATGATGAACAACTGTCAGCCAAACAAAAAAACAGGAAAAGGATACCTCAGAGGAAAATGCTAAGATGAGAAAAAGAAAGGGATACTCAGAAATGCCAAGTTCCACATGGTTGTGGAATCAATGAAAGGCAGACAGACAGAGGCCAAACCACAGAGCTCGTTTTTGTTTTCTTATGGGTAATGGGAAGGCTTTAAAAGTCTTAAGCAGGACACGACAGACTATTTATTAGATAATTACTCTGGTGACTATGTAAAAGATAGGTTAGACTGCAGGTGAAATGCTGTTCCAGCCATCAAGTAGGGAATTGATAAAGGCTTAACTAAAACAGTAGCATCTGCGAGGGTGAGAGCATCTGATCCCCACAATACTTCCAACAGCAATTCTCAGTCTCAGTCTCTGGAGTCTATTAGAACCATGTAGAGACCTGCTTCAAATTGCCCTCCACTTCCTCAAATGATTTCCCCTAAGGACCACACCCCCACCTCCAGTGGGAATCACTGACACTGTGACCTAATATTAATGGTGTCTATAAGTGTGTGATAGTTCTCAGGTGTTTGAGGGAGAAAAGGTTGAGAACCATAAATTTAGAAGGTAAAATCCCTGGGACTAGGTAATTAAATAATCACGTCAAAGAGTAGGTGATGGAAAAGAAGGAATCTAAAATCAATATGTGACCTGGATAGATGGTAGAGCTATCAAGTGGAAGGGGGAATAAGGTGCAGAGAAGCAAGTGTAGTCTGAGGTGCTCTCAGCACATCATGGTGGAAAGATCAACAGAGACTGGAAATAAAAGTCTAAGACTTGGAAATGCTACGCTGGAGATTTGAAGTCATCAGAATATAGATGACAGGTAACATGCAAGAAAAGGGATCCCTTATAGACCAAAGGGAAGCCAGAGGGTCAAAATAGAATCTCTAGATAAATGTCCTTAAGGAGCAGACAAAGAGGAGCTCAAGAAGACAGCTAAGAAGAAAATGGAAAAAAAAAACAGGTGAAGAAGGAGTAAGAGGAGAACAGAAACAGGAGAGGGAGAAGGAAAAGGAAAAGAAGGATTAAGGAGAAAAAGGAGAAGGAGAAGGAGGAGAACCACCACCAGGAGAGTGGTACCCTCAAGTAGAAAGAGTTTCAAAAAAGAGGTGGTGCTCAAGAGTGAAGTGCAGTAGAAAAGTTCAATTAGATGAGCACCTGGAGGCCCTGCATTGGGCAGTAAGCTGGTAGCGGTGAGCTTTGCCAGAAAAAGTCCATGAAGACATGGAGACAGATTATATAGGACTCAGAAGTGAGTTAGGAATTGAGGAAATGACCAAAGTGAAGAGACTACTCTTTGAAGAATTTAAAATATATACATTCTTTCTTGCTGCACTGCTTCATCATTGTGTTTACTCACTGAAAAAAAGTTGTTCTCATTTTTAAAAATGTTTAGTTTTTATTAGTTTCAGGTGTACAAAACAACGTAATAATTAGACATTTACACCTCTCACAAAGTGATAACCCCCTCATCTACTAACCCTTTGACATCGTATATAACTGTTACAATACCATGACTATATTCCCTATGCTGTACTTTACATCCCATGACTATACACACACACACACACACACACACACACACACACACACACACACACCTTTAATTATAGTTGACATTCCATATTATTCTACATCAGCTTCAGATGTATATAGCGCAGTGGTCAGGCATCTACACAGTCTATGATGTGATCCCCCTGATAAGTCCAGTACCCATCTGGCACCCTATATAATCTTTACAACATTATTGACTATGTTCCCCAAACTGTATTTCATATCTCTGTGACTATTTTGTGACTACTAATTTGTACTTTCTAATCCCCTCACCTCCCCCATCCAAAAAAAGAAATGCATGATTACATAAAGTTGCCCCAATTGTGAAGCCAGGAAATACAAATTATTATGTCCACATTTTCAATGCAAAAATTTAATACTGACTAAGACTCTATCTAGACTGAAAGCAATATACCATGTTCAGACTAAATTCTTTTTATTCTTCTTAATGTAAGCCACTACCAACTTTCAAATCAAGTGAGGACAGTTTAAGTCAAAACAAGAACAGGTTTCTACCAAACAAATGAAGCTCCTTTTAAGCAGCACTTTTCTCTTAATCTTATTCTCTAAACTCCAAATTCAATCTGCAACAAAGGTCTAAGCATTAAGTTATAAAAATGAGAGGATAAAATAGAATAAAGTTATAAAACAGAAAACTGACTTTTTTTTTTTTAAGCAACAGACTTTAGGCCTGGTTCAATAAAATATATTCAGAGGAAGTTACATGTGGTGACTCTCTGGCAGATCCATACATATGAAACCGTAAGTTTGTTGACCATATCTTAGGTATCCTGATACTCATTTAGCCATTCATTCAACAAATATTAATAAGTGTCTAGTATTATGCCAGGCAGAAGCCCCAGTGTTAAGGATACAACTTACAGTTGTCACAAAAAGCACACGAATATGAAAAGCAATAATCTTAGAGTCTGATATACGCTAAAATTGAAAAAGGAGAAAGAGTTCTTACTGTAATTGTGGAATTAGGAGAGGAAATAGTCAGGAAATGCTTCCTGAGGAAATGATACTTAAGCTGAAATCTATAGGGCACACATGAGTTAGCCAAGTGAAGAGGAGAAATTCTGGAGGCAAGAGAACATGGAGCATTTCAGGGACTGAAAGAAGTTTCATTTGTCTGGAGTCTACTATGAATGGAAATCTAGCAAGGCATGGAACTGGAAAGCTGGGTAGTTAGGGTCCAGATGATGTAAGCTGTGTGTGGTAGACAGCCTCTGAGAAAACACAAAGGTCCCCTGGAGTGTGGGCTGGCTTACTGCCTCACTTCTAACAAATAATGTACCCCTAAACTGATAGGTTGTCACTTCCAAGGTGACTTAGAAAACAACTGTGGCCTCTGTCTTGGGTGCTCCTTCTCCCTGTGGATCATCCCTCCATCTCTCACGCTGGGGGAAGCTGAGCACCAGGCCATGAGGCAGTCCTTTGGAGAAGCCCACATGTTCTTTATGGCTCACGTGCATGAGCTTAGAAGCAGATTCTCCCCAAGTTGCCCCTTGACATGACAGCAGCCCTGGTTAGCTCCTTGACTGCTGCTTTGTGAGAGTAGGTGTTTGTCCACCTACTCCTGGACATGTGACCCACAGAATCTGTGAGATCATAAAGTGTATTGTTTCCAGCCACTAACTTTTGGAGTCATTTGCTAACATAGCAACAGATAGCTAATAGACCAGGTTAACGAATTGGGGTGAGCATTATTAACCTAAAGAAATGATATTTAATTACAGGATTTGAAGCAGGAAAAAACATTAAATACGTTCCATTTGCAATTTCAGACATTCGTAAAATTGTTACAGTAAGCATAAAAGAATAATCTGGAACCATCAATGAAAATAAACATGTAAGCAAATAATTTCTCCTGCAAAATTCTAGTTCGAAAGTTCACTATCCTATATAAAAGGACCACCTCACTTCTCAAATTAATTTGTCAACAATCAACCTGATTAATTTCTGAAAAACTGTAGCATCACCCCTTTCCTATTCAGATTCTTGACTCATTGACTTAATTGAGGCCTCAGTCATCTCCAACCTAGAGTAATAGCCTCCAAATCATTCCCCCACTTAAGAGTCTGAAGCCCTTGCAATCCATTCCCCAATTGCCACCAAAAACAAGGTGGGGCGGGCGGAGAGGCAGGGCAGTAAAGGGATCATAAAAGGGAGGACTCATCACATTATGCCCCATCAGAACACAGGCAATGATTTGAGCTGTTATGCAAGTCATACACACACTTCAGTGACATGACTCCTGCCTCTTCTCCATCATTTCCCAAATCCCAACTTGATACAATACCTCAAATTTATTAGGATCTCAAAAAAATCTGGGTGTCCTTAGTATAATTTTTCAACAAATTAAAAGAGCTGAGCCCACTAATCAATGAGTACGTTTGTCCTACAGGCATTGCAAAGGAGTCACGAGGTTGTAGCACTTCTGATTGTTATCACTCCTTTCACACATACATTCTAATTTACAGAAGTTAAAATACTACGGGAAAAAGAAGCGATTCCATTCTTTTTGATCCGTGAAGCCGAACACATTTGGGAAAAAATGTCAGACTTACATCTCATCAGAACACCATTCCATTTACCAGGTTGACACCTCTGCGTCGCACTTCACAACACAAGTTAAGTCCAGGGCCCCGTGGGGAAACACAATTTTGTAAGTATTCAGAAACAAGACAAGCTTAGTACCTCAGGAGTCATTAGCATTTCCAAAAGTATTACATGGATTGTTCCTGTGTGAGACATTTAATTGTAAAACGGAAACTGGTAATTAATTCACTGTCATTTCAACTGCATGATTCTTTGACGTGATATTGTATGTCACAACACCCGTTAGCCAAGTAAACTGTTAAATGAACATGCAAAGTTCCAATAATCAAGAAAGGAAAGATCTCTTTTCTGCTAAAATCCAACATCCCTATCTACACACAAGTTTTCTACTAAAATCTTAGCTTTTATGTATCTAAATGATGTAGCTATATTCTGTGAAGTTTCATAAAAATTATACACAATCATTTATCCTTATAATTGCCTTTCATCTAGAAAAACTCTAGTCCTTTACTTCATTCCTTCATAACTTTGACAACAGTCTAATTTTGAGTTCAGTGGTACCATCAGGATAGAAAGTGAAAAATGCTCTTTTTAACCAGTTTTCTATCTCCCCAAATGTGAAATAACTCTCCATGCTACAGTAATACTAATTTGTCTGTAAGGTAATTCTGCAAATTGAAACTCATTTTTTCCAATTTAGATGTGTAAGTCAAAATTAATGTCAAAAACACCTATCACTTATTAAGCAAACAATCCAAGAAATTCTCCATTAACATCCTGACATTTTAGCATCAGAAGGAAATGTCCATCTTGCTGTAAATTCAGTTTAGAATGGCTTTGTAAGATCTTCTGGGTTTTTTTCTAATCAACATTCTAAGTAGAATAACTATGATGAAGTTAAGACAACTGTTAAGTAAACATATATTTTCTAAAATTTTAGGAAACTATCATTAAATAATAATACGCCTATAAATACTACTTCCCAAGAAAAATTCATTTATGTCTTATTGGCAATTTACACTATTAGATGGTTCAGAATCATAAAAGCATCCATGGAGAGAGATTTAAAAATCATTACACGACAATATTTGTATAATAGAAAGTGATGGCTTAAATGTTACAATATGTTTCTTGAATAGCTTCACATTAAATAGTAATTGAACAAAAAGCCCCCTGGTTCTGCTCAAGGGCAAGTCCCACAAAGCTCCTCATTATTGGAATTTCCAACTTGGAAGCCAAACTAAATAACAAGGAGTAATTTGCCAATTAGAACTTCCTGCTCTTTTCTCTTTATTCCTTAAACACCATTCAGGGGCTGAACCGGTCAAACACTTTTAGCTTCAAAACAGCAACTGAAAGGATTTAATTTGTGTCTCTCCAAGGTGAACCTGTCAAGAGGCAGCGGTGATGCAGACCATGTCTGATGCAGCAATTTCCCTTAAAGACAGAGAAGTGGGTTTCCACTCTTGCAGAATATGGGGTTTCCTTTTCTCATTTCCCATGATTTCACTTCAATTAATGACCTCCAAATTTTATACTTGCGCAACTACTGGGCTTAAGAATGTTGAGTCAATGTATCCCTGGAATCTGCAAATGTCTTCAGACCAAACCTGTAGATAGTATAACTGAAAGGAAATACCACACAGGAGCCTGACACAAAGACTGGAACAAGGACCACAAAAAGATACGGGTAAAACCCCAAACTGTGCAGACCTAGAGAGGATCGCAGTATTTTCTTAGCACGGGTCATGGCAAGAAAAGGGGTCAAACACGCAGCACTTAGAGGGCCTTGACATCACGTGTGTTTCTCACCTGCATTTTCCTCAGTGTAGTCCAGGCTTGCATCTCAGTTTGTTATCCAATTTAAAATGCCCGAAGAGGAACAGAATGTAGATGCAGACTTCTAAATTGCAAACATGTTTGCAATTTAATCTGTGAAGATTAACGCTAAACCATTGACTCCGTTCCTCTTTTCCAACATAAGGAGACCTAACGTGAGGCTCTGGGCTTCCCGGTCGGAGACCCACGAACACTATAAACAGAGGCTTAGCTTTGCTCACTCTGAGCCTGTGCATGACCCCAAGGCAACCGCTCACTCTCCGACCCCTGGGCCAGGAAAATTAGCTAAGGAGAAACAACTTCTGAAATGTTTACTTACAGAAAGTATTTATAACCAAGATTTTTTTTTTAATTCTTATTTGGGCCTGATTGACAATACAGTAGAATATACATCTATTTGTATATTTAAAAATCGACCTTAAAATGAGAACGTGTTGCTTCTATCAATGGATTGCTTGAAAGGTTACCCAAGTTGAGAGAAAAAAAAATCATTCTACTGAAGTAGATAGCAGTGGGCCAGGATCTCTGTACTAAGAGGTGACAAAGATTCTCTCCATGACCAAACTTTAGTCAGCCTCTTCTGAGCTCTTTTTCAACTAGGCCTCTACTTTGGGGCTTTTATGTTCATCTCTGCATTGTCCAATTTTAGCAGAATCCTGGGAAGTTGGTTTAGCCAGAATCCCCCACCCAATGTATCTTTTCAAATTTCTCATCTTCCGCCATCCCTAGATGATATCTGAACACTCTGCCCTGCCTTCAGCAGGAATCCTGTTAGGTCGGTTTAGGCAGAACTCCCCATTAACCTCAGGTTTCCTTTTAGTAATTTTCCATCCATTGACCCCCATCCTACGCTTGGCTCTAAATCCCCACTTTTCCTACTTGTGTTTGTAGTTGAGTCCAGTCTCTCTCCCCCACTGCAGTGTCCCTATACCCAGCGGATAGTCTCCCTGAATAAAGTCTGCCTTATTGTTCTTTAACAATAGTGTCATGAATAATATTTTCTTTACTAGAGGTCAGAACTCTGTTGTTAGGACAAGCTTCATCACTTCCTAGGAAGTTTTAAAAGGGCTCAGAGAGTGTAAATTAAAGTGAAAATAAATAATGTAGAGATAAAGTATCGGTAAGCATAAAGAACTTGAACTTCACTACCAGTGTCTTACTATTACTGTTCCACTACCGGAATGTTTCAGCTCAAACAAACCAGATCAACAGAAATTTATAATGACAGAATTTAGAACGTTAGCGAAGCTTAGTGATTGTTTAATTCTTAACCCAAGCCACACAATTTTCCAGATAAAGAAATTAAACTTACAGAAATGAGATTTAACAACAATATTTTAAAATACTAACAGAGGTTGATTTTACTTATACATATTAATTCCAAGTATTACTTAACTAGTAAAAATAATAGCTTGTTCTTTACAAAAGAACTTCAGGATCCATTTATCCAAAGCAAACATCCATTGTACCATCTCACCAGGTGCCCAAATTAGGAAAAATGAAACTCTCTTGGATGACTGTTTACAGCACTCACAGACCATCTCCTGAGTCTGTCCCCTGGTCCCGTTTACACAGCCCCTGTTCTTTCCCAGGAGCTCCTATCTAGCTCCCTGCCACCAGTCCTGCTTGGTTCCATGCATATTGTTGCAATACTTATTTCTCATTACAGTTTTGATCTTGTCACTCCCTTGCTTTCCAAGCTCTGGTGGCTTCTTCTCACCACCCTTCAGAATGGCGTTCAATGACTTTTCACACTCTGGCTTTAACCTCTGACCAGTTTCCTCTGCTGCCTCTCCTCCACCAATATTTTGGGGTGTAGCTGCACCAGCCTTCTCACCATTTCGCAAACGTTCATGCCTATATATCTCAGCTTATACTTCTCCCTCTTCTTGGAATTGTCTTCACACCCACTGCCCTTCTCTCCCTTCTCTACCTTGGATATTTTCAAACATCTTTACTTCACCTCCTCTTTAAATCTTTCTTCAAAAGCACACCAAATAAATCAACTGATTGCTCCTCCACAACGGTTTATTATTATATTTTATTTGTATTGTTGTATCTGCCTCTCTGAAATATCTTCATTCTCCCCTTCTACATAAGTCCCTAAATTGTGAACTGCTTGTTCACTTTTATAGCCGTACTTTCCAGCAAAGTGCTTGCACACAGTAAGTATTCTATGAATGTTGGTGGAATAGAATCACTTTGGCAATGAATCCATTAATTGCTAATAGATAATGATCAAGAGCCATTTCAAAAATTATTTCCTACAGGATCATTTACCATCATTAAAGAAAAGTTGAACAATATTGAATATAATTTAACATGTATTAAACTTCAGCAATTAAATATGGAAATACTTGAAAAACTACACTATTCTTAAATGCTCATCAATAAATATTGATTGACACTACTAAAGTGCATGACAGCGCTGTTCAATGAGGTGATTTTTAAAAACATTAATAAAATATAATCCCTGCCCATGGGAATTTACAATCTAAAAATTATGACATTGGCAACATACACAGTTCTGTCTGAAAGCCACAAGAATAATATATGGTATGTCACTGAGGTTAGGAGTTGCTAAATATAAATGAGTCTACAAAACACGGAAAATCAAACAACTATATGGATGTTGAATTGAGAGCATTGTGAAATATCTGGCTCAGTGATACCTGTGTTTTATTTTATTTGCAGCTTCCTTCTTAAATAATTACGATTTTTAATGAATGTAATATATATATATTTGTGAAAAATGATGTGACGTATATAATAGCTGGCTGTTCTACAGGATTAGATGGATGATAATGTAGACACATATGAATGATCAAGAGGCCATTTCTGGTTTTCATATTTAATGAAAGTTTTTGGATTGATAGTCTGCTGGAAATAATTTTATATGACTGTGTAATGAACATGTAATATAAACACACAGATACAGAGTCTCTAATTTATCTAAGCTACTTCAAACAAGTTGGTTGCTATTACTTTGAGATACAGAAAGTAAAACCACAAATAGGCCATTGCAATATTATGAATGATCACATTCTGATCCATTTTTCTGTGCTTTTCCTAAAAGCTGCTTAGCCCCATTGCAATTCTTAAAAAGAGAATCTATTAGGCTTCTTAAGTTTCTAAGGTCTTTGGCAGTTCGCTCCTGTCTAGTTAATCAAGTAATACCTCCTAAGGGGACTTATGAGATGAGTAAAAACTGTGGTCATAATTTCTAGACTGTCAAGAAATTGGGAATTTATACTTTGGATAAACCCGAGGGATGTTACAGAGTAAGAAGCTCTATTTCAGACTGGGGGCAGGGTGAAGTTTCTTGCAGCTATCTAATTTATTTTAACAGCATGTTTCAAAAATAACTATTAATATAATCAACAGTTACATAAGATAGGAAAATTACATCTAGAGTTAAAGTGGGGAAAACAACTGTTTCTAGGAGAATCAAACTTGACAGTGGGACTTATGTCTAGTCACAAATCTCAGTACTGGAATACAGTACATATGCATTTATATTCTTTACCATTCTACCATCTGAATGATCAATATTAGATCTCAAGATTATCTACACATTAAATTGTCATTGACTTTCTTGAGAAAGAAAAGGTTTACTCTTGAGATTACTGTATTTTGCCATGTATAAAGCACACTTTTGCCCAAATTTGTGAGGGTAAAACAAGGATGTACATTATACATTGGTCGTACTAATTCCATGTCTATATAAATGTTTTTAATTCTTTTATTTAGGTTTATGAGTTAAAACTGTAACTCTAGAAATCAATAATGATATCCGGATGCAAAATAATACCCTGAAATATGATAATCGGTTTTGTTGAATTTAGGACCAACCCGAAATGACAAAGAGTTCTTGGCCTTCTATGATGCATAAATATCGAAAATTTATTACCGGTATATAAAATTTCTTGTACCTTGTATCTGTTCTTGTGTTTTATAATTATTTATTACATAAAATTTCTTGTACCATAATATGTGAAAAAATAAATGCTAAAATTCCTTTATAATACAAGAACAAGTACCTAAATGTAAACAAATAAAAAACTGAATTTAAAAAAAAAAACAAATAAAATAAACTCCATTATCTTTCAAAAAAAAAATTAAAACGAAAAATTTTTTTCCCTGAAAGTTTGGGCCAAAAACGTGGGTGGTCTTTATACATGGAGGTGCATTCTATACACACGGCAAAATACGGTACATTTCTTGACTGAAGCTTTGAAAAGGTATATTATATTCTCTATTCTCTTATTAATTTAACATTTTTAATCACATTAGCTCTCCAAATGCAAAAGAAAATGATTATTAGCTATCAATCCCTGCTTTCCTAACTTCTGTTTTGGTTGGTTGAAAATTAACTAGATATAACCTGCAAAAAAGAGAAATTTTAAATCTTTTTAGAAGTTCTTTAACTTGGTAAATGTAGTTTCTAAGAATGTCATAGATATTAATATTATTTAGCACTTAGTAAAAAATAATGTATATTTTTCACAACAATGTGAATGTACAAAATACCACTAAACTATATGGTTTGAAATGGTTAATTTGATCTTATGTGAATCCTACCTCAATTTAAAAAACTGTATGAATGTAACTGGAGGTCATTTCTATCCTGCTGAAATTTACATACAAATATCAAATGCTCTACGAAATAATGTCTTCCTAATTATAAAATCCTTCTAAAATGGCTGACCATTTAGTGTCTTCTAAGACATACTAAACTTAGCTGGCATTCTCTTCATCAACTTTCCCATAATAGTGTAACAGATATTAGTTACAGAATAACCACAGTACTTTACATCCATTAGAGTTTCAGCATTACTTGGTGGAGAAATAATCTATGTAAGTTTATTTGTTTATTTGATTTCTAGTAACCTGATTTTCAAACAAATTCTTACTTTTCCTGAAATACAAAATTTAAGGTCCATCAACATTAAGAATTCTTTAGTTAGTATCAGCTGCCTCCAAGGAGACCTCCGGGTTACTCTTAGGAATCCTAGAAATATTGGAAATAAAATCTCTCATTGTTGGGTTACACAAACCACCATTTTCTGACTTATCTTTCAATTGCTCCAAAGCTAGCTAATCTCTCATTGATTCTCAGAAATAAGATGTTTTATGTTTCTAAAGATGCTCTGGATATATGACTTAAGCTTTTATCTGATCTGACTACAGCAGGCAATATAAGCCAAGACTAAAGAAACGTTTACTAACCAGTGAATAAAGCTAACTTAGCCTGCACAAAAGGGCATCCATTACAATGAATTGTCTATGCTGAAAATTCTAAGAATTCTAGGCTATTTGCTAAACTTCCACTTAACTGGATGTTTGACTAGATCTAGTCCAGTATCCCTAATGATGTTCCTGGATAAAATACATGCAATAAAAAAGCTGTTATTTCAAGCTTACCAATTCTCTATATGAACAGGCAATTTTTAAGAGAAAGCATACTTTAATCAAAAGTAAGTGGAATTTCCCCTACACTAATAAACAGTCCACAATAAACCCAAAAGAAGATTAATAACCCTTAATATGTATTGTAATAAAACAAATGGAGCAAATTTTAACTTAGTAAAACATAATTAGCAGAGTCCAAAATCTATACTTAAATTCGGATGAGTTTACATTATACAAACCCATTAGCATATGTTTAATTATAGCTGGTCAGGGAAAATTCAGTCACAGCAACTATGAAAAATAAGGTACCCTGTACTTTGAAATATTTAGGATTACTCAGTACATTTTTCCTTAAAATTTTTTTCTCCCCTGATAACATTAAATGTAAAAGTGTCAGTATTTCCATGCTAATTGTATTATATATTTAATTATCATTTTGTGAAGTGTCAATGGTGCCTAATTATGCAATTAAAACAAAACAAATAGCAGCATTATTCACAATAGCCAAAAGGTAGAAGCAACCCAAGTGTCCATGGATGGATGAATGAATAAACAAAATGTGGTATATCCATTTAATGGAATATTATTCAGCCTTAAAAAGGAAGGAAATCTTAACACATACATTAGGTTGGTGCAAAAGTAATTGCAGTTTTTGCAATTAGTTTTAACCTTTTAAACCACAATTACTTTTGCACCAACCTAATACAACATGGATGACCTTGAAGACAAGCCAGGTGTAATAAGCAAGTCACAAAAGAACAAACCCTGTGTGATTCTACTTGACCTAGAGTAATAAAATTCATAGAGACCAAAAGTAGAATGGTTGTCAGGGGCCTGGGGAAGAGGGAAGGAGGGAATGGGGAGTCACTGTTTAATGCATACAGAGTATCAGTTGCGGAAGATAAAAAGGTTCTGGAAATGGCTGGTGGTGATGGTGAATCAACTTAATGCTACAGACCATACACAAAAATGGTTAAATGGTAAAATTTATGTTACATGTATATATTTTTTACCACAATAAATAATACTCTATATACATGTTTTTTTAAAAAGACAAAAAATGAAAGAAAGGAAAACAAGAGTAACAGCACTTGTATAGCTAGGTCCTATGGCAAAGGGAAACATTTCACCAAAGATAGCTAGTTCTAATTTTTATGATAAAATGCATATGCCTCCAAAGAATAACCACATGTTTTACTACTCGTCTTAACAAAACTTAGTAGTCACAAACAACATACTCCTTGGGTGATTTTTATGAAAACACATAATATTTGAAAATACCAGAAAAGGGATTTCAGTACTAACTCTGTTGAATTCATGCATGTTTAATTATATTTATCAATCAATAATTATTCAATTAATGTATTTCCACTATCTTTCATATGCTCATCAAGGTTGTAGGCTCTATGTAACTTATAAAAAAGTTAAGCGCAAGCAATAGTTAACTTTTTATTAAGTGCCCTGTTGTGTACCAAATGCTGTGTACCATTGTACCTTAAAGAGTATTACCACCCAGTGTTACAGTTGTTATGCCCCTATTGGGATGGTGTCAGTGTGTCAGTGTTATTATGCCTCTTTTCAGATGAGGAAGCTGAAACATGGAGTCAGCAGCTTGCTGAGAAGCACATACAGTGTTTGAGGGAGGCCTGCCTGAATCCATACTACTAACACGCAGCCCTGTCCCTAAGTGAGTAGAAACCAACAGACTTGAGCAAATGAAATTTTAGAGTGGTAGCAAGAAAATGTTTTAAATAATCTATCTGTGAACTAGGAGCAGTTCAGGGGTTTTGACTATCATCATTATAGTAAATCAAATCTAGATTAATAATATTTTATGTGTGGGTGGCAATGAAAGGCTATCCAGGGACACAGTGGAATTTCTACATATGGTAATCTTGAAGAATACAGCACAGAAACAACCATCTGTATTACAAAGTTTATGTACAGTATTACCTAAGATCGTTTCTTGAGGTCCTTCACCACTCAAGCACTCTACAGATTTCTGTTAAACATGTATGCACTTTCAGTGCCTTAATTACAGCCCTAACCCAACTGCTGTGGTTTATCCAGTTTGTTTCTCAAAATCAATCTCTCCTTCTTTCTCTCTCTCCCTCCTCCCTCCCTCCCTCTTTCTCCATACCCTTCTCCCCCATCCCCCACCCCCCCACACACACATGTACAAATACATACACACTTTAATTGTTTCCAGAGCCCAGGAAGAGACGGGATTGCTGAAGACAGTGGATCTGAACGAGGTAAGTGACCATGTGGTGTGACGACTACGGACATACGTGGACTTAATGGAGATGTCCGCAGGAGAGTTGTTCCTCTCCATACCTGAGGCGGTTCCCTCATCAGCAATAACACGAAAACACCTCTGAGCATGAGTGGGAAAGAAAACACTCAGGGTCATTATCAATAAGCAGATGCAAATAAGCCATGGGAAATTGAAATCATCAGCAGAAAATGAGAAATGCTTCCCTGAGGAATTAGAAAGTTTGTGTCAACTGAAGCAAAAGTATATAGAAAGTTTCTCTTCTTTTAATTTAACTTCCCTACTCTTAAGATTTCAATCAGGAGAAATCCTTTCTAATATCCAAATACTCTGGCTTCTTTCTTTAGTGGATAAGGGAAAAGGGCCTGGCAAATGTATCTTTAGCTAGAAGGGAAAAAAGATGATCCTATTGTACCTTCTCTCTGCCTCTATGTTTCCCTCCCATGTACGTAGATCTCTCTAACCACAAAATAAACTCTGATATCACTCAAAGTATTTCACAGCAAGTCAGGAAAGATGTTTATGGTGTTAAGTATATTCATAATGTGAAATTTCCCCCTTTTAGGCAACTCTGGTCAAGGGAGCATAATGCCAATCAAACTTTACAGTACTTAAAGATAAGAGCCACTTGGCACTCTTGCTTTCACTGTTCAGAAACAATTCCTCTCCTTCTTCTACAAGAATACCACAGAGTCCAAGAAAAAGAAACAGATTTAAGTTGTCTGACCTCCCCTGTTATCCCTCAGGCTGTTGGCAAAAAAGAAAAAAATACGTGGGTCTCCAATTTATCACTCTTATTTTCAGTCATAAATTACTTCTCAGGCTTTAAAACAATAGGATTCTAAAAGGATACTGTAAGGTATTTAAATTCCAGTAACTAAACTCAGATGTATGAGGCAATTTAAAATCTTTATAAATGCTTCCTCTTTCAAAGTTACTCAGAATGGAATCCTAGAAAATCTGTGTACCAAAATGCTATAGAAATAAGATTAAAATTAATCAATTAAACGTATATCTTAAAAAGTCCTGGTACATGGTAAATAGTCAGTGAATCAATGAATCTTTTGAAGGGGTCTTAGATCACATCCTGTCTTTGCCAATCAATTAATTTTGGTTGTGATAATGTCCAATATAAATTATCACCACCTGATCTATAACATATTATCTTCATCAACAGACCGACAGAATGATGCAGGTGTTCAAAGTTCTATTTTACTCACTCAAGCAGAATGAATTTTCCTAAGAGGTTAATAAGTTCAGGAGGTTGGTTAAGCCAGGTTCCATGACGCAAGTAAGCTATATATGATACATAAACAAGAAAGTCAGCAAATGCTTTTGAATAAACTGAATCACGGCAAACAAAAGACAAAGCAAAAAGAACAAAGCAGAAATAAGGTGCTTAAGGGGAAAACCACGGTTTGGGCACATATCCAGAAGAAAAACAAAAAATGTCTATTAAGTACACAGTCAGAGTAGGACCATTTGTCAAAAGTCTGTAGGAACAAACTCTAAGTGGCTGTCTTACATGTCTCAAGAGGCAGAATTGAGCTGATGCTGTCAACGGCCAGTGCTGCAGCTCCAATCACAGGAGCTCTAATTTGACCCTCCTGAGAAAGCATCCCAATTAGAAACACAGAAAGGAAGCCGTTTAGACTTGGTGCTTTGGGACAAGTCTGACCCAGTGTGTCAATGTCAACTGAAACAAACAACTAAAGGAACTTTCTCAAGCACATTGTCTGTTCTAGATAAAAGCTAAGGACCTTGGAGACTCAGTATTTGAAGTAGGCCTCCACGGATTAGAATGAGGACAACTACAATATGGAAAACTGGCTTGCTTTTTTTTTTTCTTTCCATGCTTGCTGGTGTGCTTTGTAAAAACCGAGGAGTACCACAACATATGTTAGCAAAATCAGCTAGTTAAAAATGTTTAATTCTTAGTGATCGGACAGCAAGCAATGAAGAGTATTCATCTGTGAGTGATTTTAAATCAGGCTTCCTATCTCATTTTGCCATCACTGACAATTCCTTTTGGAATTGCCCCAAATCTATACTATGTTGGTATTACATCAACTACAAAGCAAAGTGATCTGTTGCGATATAAAAACTAGGGCCTGGTTGGGGATTTAGGAGGGCAAGGACATGCGGGGGAAAAGGATAATTTAAGATCTAAACTGTAAATCACAGAGAAACAAGAAAACAGAATGAACAAAACCCAAATTCCCTCTGTTTCATCCAGTTCTTGTTGGCAGTGAACCACACATCAAAGGTTTTTCCTTGCACTCCAGCAAGTCTTTTAACTCCCTAAGATTACATGCAAAAATTTATGCATATGTACTTTTTTCTGTGTATAGATACCATAGCTTTCATTAAGTTTCAAAAGGAGTCTGTGACCCAACAAAAGTCAAGAGCCACTGTTGTAAATTTACGTGAAATTGCATGTGGGTCCTAGGTACTTGTGATAACACCTGGAGCACCTCTTTCATTTTCAACTTAAGCTTGAAGAAAGCGAAAGCAAAAGCATCTCCGTCAGCAAGTATGCAAGATCATACACCTACATTCAAGTTTTTAGCTGATCATCAAGTGCCTTACATATAGCTCCTGAATGTGAAGAACTTAAAAGGCATTCCCAGGAAGGGCCAAGTAACCAGAAAAACAGAGGAGCTGTGTATCATGCATATGCTCAATTGGTGAAGAAATTGAGATGAAAGTGCACAAAATGATTTTGACACAACCAAAATTACTGGGACTTTTCTTTAAATCCCATATCTTAAAAATCAAGTCTCAATTTAAAAATATGAGTTAAGTCAACTAAAATCCAAAGAGCATACTCCAGTAAGATCATCACAATTTTCTTTGTTTCTTTTCTTTTTTTTTTAAGTTTATTGGGGTGACAATTGTTAGTAAAGTTAAATAGATGTCAAGTGTACAATTCTGTATCACGTCATCTATAAATCCCATTGTGTGTTCACCACCCAGAGTCCGTTCTCCTTCCATCACCATATATTTGATCCCCTTTGCCCTCATGTACCACCCCCTTCCCCCTTTAACTCAGCTTAGGAAACCACCCTCGGCAGACGACCTCAAGAGTGCAGAGCAGAGAGTCAAGTCATTTCATAATTTAGTCAACAAAATAAGTTCTTCCTCTGGGGGAACAAAATAAGGTGGCTCCTCTGGGGGTTCCCCCCATATATTCACCTCTACTATTTCATAACGCCTCAAGGGAAACTTGAAGACAATATGCACAATGTGTTTCAACTTCCCTAAAGAGAGATGGCAATAAATTCCAAAGCACTCTTGCTGCTCTTGATATATATTCGGAATTATAATCAGCTGAAGCAAAATAAAAAAATCATTGCTGCAATTTTATTTCATATTTATTTTAAAATCACCAGTCCTGTCTGATAAGATCTGAAGGCTATTGGTAACAGGACAACTGTTTCATATATTTAAAAAAATACATCTTTTACAAGTACAGCTGCCTGTTCCGGCCCAGGAGGAGTGGTTGCTGCCACGAGAAACCAGCATATTGGCACCAAGCACGCGACTCACAGCTCGGCTGCCGAGCCCCGCGTGGAGGGCTGTGCCGTGCTCGACACCAAAGCACATATGGATCAAAGGCATGCACATAACTGACATGCCATCATCTGCAGCGCTAAAGCCTCTGAATACTTCTATATAAAATTACATGGATGTTGACAAACCACCTGTTGGACTCAAGAATAAAATAAATTAACTTGTGCACTACTTTCCCCTGCATGCTCTCAGAAAATGTTCTTTAATTTTGTTCAGTGCACATATTCTATTTTAAATGCTTTGTAGTATCCAGCCTATAGAAAGTCATGACCATTTAAATGAAGAAAAAGAGAGAGAAAATTTGTTGTAAGTTTTAGCTTATCAAAATGCTTTAAAGCTGGTAGGGGGTGGGTCGAGAAAGGCAGACAGAACTATCCTTGTTATTTACCAATCTGTGTGCCTTTCTATGAATGGCAATGTTTTATAGTTAATGAAAAAGAAACAGATAAAGCATTTTCTCAATGATGCATCCACCTCTCCCCACTAAAAGTTTCTAGGAAATGCTATCCAAAAGCTGCATTCTGCTCTATGTATAGTATTTTATTCAGAAATACTATAGGTAGTAATCAACAGAAAAGACAATCAAACAAGATGTTTATTCACTCATTAAACAAATACCTATTTAAGTTCTAACAATATTCTAGGAGCAACTATCGACAAAGGAGACATAGATCTAAGGAGACAATTACAGGAATTACATGTAATCAGTGGAATAATCGAGGTGTGCACATGGTGTTGTGCTTCAATGATTTATGAAAGGCTTCAAGGGAATACGCTTGAGAATTCTAAAGTTCTACGAGAATACTCTAAGTTCTAAAGTTGTAACACTGCTTGTTAATAATTAATATAGTCACCTGGTTCAAAATTCAACGGGAACAAACACACCTAGTTGCTGACCTAGTTGCCCTCCCTATAAACATGCAATGTTACCACAGGAGTTCCTTATAACATCCAAATATTCCTTCCCTGATGAATAAGACTTTGCCTACCAATGACACTTGCATGAATCTAGTGTATTTCATTATGTATGCTGTATTATACTTTTTATTTTATGATTAACATCAGCTCTGTAGTTGGTTGTATTAACTAACTACATGGGAGAAATCCTTTCACAATGTATACGTATATCAAATCATCCCAGTGTATAGTACTTAAATATCTTTTCTATTTGTCAATTATAAAGCTGAAAGAAAAAAAGAAAGCAACTCTGTTGTAAATGGAATGATCCACAAAAACAGACTTCCAATGTAACTAAATATCAAGTAAAAAAGTTCTATTAGTACATACTAAAATTTCTCATAGTACTCCAAAATAGGGACGATCATGAATAGGAACAAAATACAAGTAAATATCAGATACATTCTGGATGAAAATAGAAAATAGCCAAGAATACCATACAAAGTATTTTCCAGTACAAAGGCTGTAATTAAATCTAAAGTTACTGTCACAGGTTCAGTTGCATATGTCACTCCGGTGGCTCTTGCTACAATCTAATCAAATGTTTCCAATGCTAAGCGTGGTGAATCTGGTGACAAATTCTTAAGGAACTAAAAAAGATAATTTGCAGAAGAATCAGTTCTCACTTTTCTTCCTAACAGAGACCTGCAAGAGGACACTGATATCTGACTGAGACTCCTCTACCCTCATTCCTCTCACCATCACAGCACTCTACTGTCCTTTGCTAGGTCTTTGCCTCCACTGCACCAGCTCCTCTCTCAGGCTTTCTCCCAAATAACTACCGTGTTTCCCCAAAAATAAGACCTAACCAGAAAACAAGCCCTAGCATGATTTTTCAGGATGACATCCCCTGAACATAAGCCCTAATGCATCTTTTGGAGCAAAAATTAATACAAGACCCGGTCTTATTTTCGGGGAAACACGGCTAACAGTTAAGTAATTGGATAGGATAAAGCAGGGCATACAGTAAGACTAGATGATTAAAAGAGATAGAGCTCTGGAAATAATTAATTGTGAAGAAAACAATAAGCAAAAGGCCCTGATTTTAGGTGGTCTAACCTTACAAGACAGGGTTCTGGATTTGGGGTTGGAATGACAGCGGGTTTGGTGTATTATCAACATTGGGGATGGCTTCTACAATTCTTGACATGGAGGAGTGAAATCCTCAGGAACGGAAGAAATATTCATGAGCTAACTGAGAGTGTTAAAAGTATCTAAGTGAGTAGACTGGTAGAAATCAGAAACAAAAAGCATAATCTCCATAAAATAACAAGGCAGTTTGAACAAAGAGATTGGTAGCAAGGTAGAAAATAAAATTGATTAACAAAATATAAATAGAAAAAATAAATATTTAAAATTGTGCACTTTCAAAGAAGTCAAAGTATAAAGTAACAAAAAATTAACTTTATTATAAATTTTGTAACTTTATATATTCTAAGAGAAATTGGTTACAGAAATATAACCAATTTTTCTTAGACTATGTACACAGAAAAACTATAAAAGCCATCATGCTTGGGAAGAAATAGTGTAATAAAATCAAGACTACAGCTTAAACACGAGAAGCAAAATCTATGTTGCTTTTTCTAACTTAGGTTCCGCTATAAAAATTTATATTGCTTTTCTTAACTTACAGTCAAGGTGCATCCATGAATAATAAAGGTCTAAGAAAAATATAATTTCACTGCTCAGATGAGAGCTCCCTAAAAACTGAGTATGTGTCTATACATATTAAAGTTGAAAAGAAGAAAAAAATCTGTTTGGTTCATTTTTAGTAATGTTTGAATTAGCAAAATGAAGTCAGATGAAAATTTTAAGATATGTTTGTAAATAAAGCAAACTGTAAGAAGAAAGTAAAATTGTCTTGGAAATTGGCCATAATTAACCCAAAATAATAAATATTAGCACAAATTGTTACTTGATTTTAAGGCAATAAACCCATATTACCTTTAAATTGAAGGTAAACATAAGCAGAGGAGACTTTTGCTTATTTTATATTTTTATATCTAAGGTTTGCCATGCTTCATTCAGTCTATCAATGGATAAGCCACTAACACCTAAATGTTCTCTTGTGACTAGCCTATATCCATCTGCACAATTTAGCACATTTACTCTAATTACGACAAGAGTGGTTTATTGTTGATCCAACAGACAGTCAATGAGCTAGAGGTCAGCAGGAAGAGCTGTGTGACCCAACCACTGACCCCAAGGGGAAACCAGTGACCTGTTGGCCTGACCTGTAAGTGAGGAAAGAGCTAAAACTTCTCATTAGGATTCACTGTTTTTCATTCTCAAAAAATAAAGTTTTTAAATAAGCACCCCCAAAAATCTCTTTACCATCCTGCATACTATATAAGTGGCTTATTTCCATTCATTACAGTAAATCATTTCCTCATAAATTTGAATATGGTTAGACTCTGGAACTTTTATACAACAATACAAGAAATATTTATGCTTTACACATCTCAACTTCTGTATACGGACTTCCACTTGAGCATGTCCTAGGTCAGTGGTTCTCAATCAGGGTAATTTTGCCCCTCAGGGACATTTGACAATCTCTGGAAACACTGATTCTCATGACTGGAGAGCACCACTGGCAGCTGGTGGGCAAAGTCCAACGGCTTTGCTAAACAGCCTGCCATTCACAGGACAGGCCTCTGACACAAAGAATCACCGACAGTGCCAACGTTGGTCTACTTGATATAAAATCAAATTAGTTCTTGTTACTGATTTGCCTTCTAATCTAGTAAATCAATTCTTTCTTTATCCCTACATATCTACATCAAGTAATATTAGATTATACCTATAATAGAATTACCTGGATTAATTGTTTAAATAAAAGCTTCCTGAACACTTGACACAGAATCTGAATTGTGAGGTAAAGGAGAAGGGAATTTACATTTCTACCCAAGACCTACTGCTTCTCCTGCACTCTAAATTTTGAAAGCCAAACATTTTTCTTTGTTTTATATAATAAAGTATTTCTTTTCCACACTTGAATTCTAGAAATTATGGTCTATTTCCTTAAAGAAAATGGATACATTATTCCAGTTACTACATTAATATTAATATTTTAAAGTCATATGGAAGCTGGAAAAGATGTTGCAGTTCACGTATAAAACTCTCTCATTTTATAGATGAGAAAATTAGATGGGAAGTGCCCGAGATCACAGAACCAGTTAGCGACCTAAGCAGGGATCTTGTGTTAACTAGTGTGATGTATGAGGAAGTAGTTCACTCCAAACCTCAGACAACAGGTAATGTTTAATGAATCTTCTCTCTGGGGGCCCATAAGTTCCCTGGGTGGTCTCTGCCCGTCATTCCAACACTTTCATTCAAGGCTCCGAATTTGGGGTCAAGAAAACAATGTTAAATAAAGAGCATTGAGAGAGACTTGAGAACATTTTTAAGATACCATAGAATTCAGTTCAAATTCCTGGAATATAGTGCAGTAGACATAAATACAGGCAACTGAAGATAGAACAGAGGAAAAGGATATCAGAAAAAGCTTCCTGCAGAAGGCGAGTTTTTAATCACACTGTCAAGGAGAAAAAGGAGAAAAATCAACTAGGAAGAGGTGGGGGCATTTTTACTCATCAACTGGTATACACAAAGGCTCCAAAATAGAAATTAGTAAATCAAATTCAGAGCTTTGCAAATAGCTTTAAGATTCTGGAGCAGGGAGACCATATTGGATAGTAATCAGAAGATAATCTGTCGAGATTAACAAGGCAATGCTGAGCAGGGGAAAGACTTGGGAAGAGCTTCTAAGTGCCCAGCTGTACGGAGTCTCAGGACACCTGCAATTAGTATACATCAGCAGGTTTTGTTTCCTCCATGGCACTTAGGACTCCCTGAAATTATCACGTTTATTTGTTCACTTGACTTTTGTTGGTCTCTGTAACCGCAATGTAAGTTCAGTGCCCTAAGAGTTTGAATTACCACGAGGAATATCTCGAGTCAAGGAGACCACTTTAAAATGAATTGGACTAATATGGGAGCTAGAGAAATCAGAATAGGTATGGCTAGAAAGAATTAGATGGAAAGAACCAAAGTTTCTGGACTTAGTTTATGTGTCTTTTCCCACCCCTCCCCCAACCCCCCATTGGAACATTGGTTTCTAGCCAGAGCAGCCTCAGCAGCAGCAAATCCTGAGGGCTTGGAGCCAGACCAGTGCTGCAGCTGATGCACCCACTCAGACGCAGTGGCCCCGCGAGGCACTGAGGGACTGGCTGGACTGGACTCATGGGGAACTGGAATCCTGGCAGCTGCTTAGAGATGCAAGTGACAACCCAAAAGGGCACAGGAGTTACTACCACCCTCTCTGGGGAGGAGGGGGAATTTTAACTGATTTTAACGTGAGTGAGTCAGTGGATAAATTCTTCTCTCTTCCTCTCCTTGAGAGACTATTCTGAAATGAAGTAGTTCATACATCCTCTCTGATATTGTCCTCTCTGATATTGTCCTCAGAGAGACTGAGCTACCTCTGGAGAGCTTGTTAGAAAGCTGTGTCCAGGCTAGAAGTGGACCACCTTGTATTTACGCACCTATCTTCCTTCCTCCCTGCTTTGCTCCTCTTTCCCCCTCACTTCTGCTTCTCTGGACTTGCACTTCCCAATAAACTGCTGACAGGAAGCTTCTCACTCAGGTTCGGTTTCTTGGGCATCTCAGGCAGACAAAAGCTATCCTACCTAGTAAATGAAATGTAACTTAAGCACTTAGCCGTATGGATTCCCAATCTATCTGGGCAAATCCAGCAAGGTTTAGAGATGTGTACAAAGTTATTAAGTTGGGGGCAGAGACTTGAAGTTGTCAGTGCATCAGCTCAAAATTGTTTCCACCAGATACAGTGGCCTTTGCTGCAGCCATGTAGCAATCAGGTCTCCAGTCTTTTGTTTTATATGACTAGACGATAAGCAAGATGGGAGGTGAAGGAACTGAATGAAAGAGAGGTGGGCTAGCAACATCCAAAAAAGAAGCAATGGGGAAATTGAAGCAGACTAATTGCAGAAGATCAACCATTTCCCCATAGCAGGAAATTCTGTACGAGTGTTACACAGGAGCCTTTGGAAACCTCAACAGCATAAATGGCTAAAGGTGTTTTCTGATGAATGAGGCTTTACTTCTTTGGCAGGTAACTAAGTCTGACTTTGGGAACAAGAACACCTGGACGCCAGCTCAGCTCTTGAACTGCTCCAAATTCCTCATATCGGGTTCATTATGAGAAGCCACCTGTGTCTCTGCTCATCAAATCTGGCCAGTTTCTGGTTCTGATCTGTTGCAATACACCAAAGAGTCATTTCTAATTATAGAAGTAAAATAAATAATTCATGGGGATTTCCTGACCCTCCAGCTTACAGCCCATGTGCAATTGGTCTATGTTGATGATCACAGAATTGCAAATTGCTTCAACACTTCTGCTAACTAATTACCTAATCCAAGTAGTAAAACTTAAGTAATATAGATTAAGGAGTGGCATGGCTCAGTTTTAATTAGTGAAAATTATGAATTACAAAATGTTTTTTTAGGAAATGTTTGCGGAAGAGAATGCTATGTATTCACCGAACTGTTTCCTTTTTCTTGGGCACACAGTAGAATGTGGGCAGAAGTAACGTGGACAGTTTTTAGCCCTCTATGCAAATCCTCCCGGATTTTTCTCTTTTCCTATCCTTTGTCATAAGAAAGGGAGACAAGGACCTGAAGGGATGTTAGTCCAGAAACACAATGAAAGGATCCTGGACCCCTGAATGATTGCACTGAGCAGAGACAACCCTTGCACCTCACACCTCCATCCCCATACTAGATTTGACCTCAGCAAGAAACACGCTTCTTTTATTTTATTTTATTTTTTAATGTTAAGAGACTGGATTTGGGGGATTTGGGGGAATTAAAACAGTGAGTCCACCCTAACTAGTGCAATACAATTTCAGATTCATAATCCAAACTAGGTTAACAACATTCATTTAATCATCTATGTAACAAGGATTATTCACCTCACCTCATTTATTCAACAGGTCTTTAGGGATCATCTTTTAATGAATGGATAAGACTGAATAAAATTATGCAAGTCAATTTTTCTGAATGGTTCTAAGTTGTATGAGGATGCCTTTTGTTCTATTAAATATTTTAAGCATTTCTACAATTTGGTGTATGATATTAATTAGCAATATGAAACTTTCTCTATCTCAGCCCAGTCTCTATCTGAATAATCACAATTACATCTAGTTTGATATACCAGCATCTTCCTGCTTTTTAAAATAATTTGCTTATTAGTAAGCCTGGTTGGATAGCTCAGAGAAATACGATCCCTGAACCATTTAGTTCCACATCATTCTGTGGTTTTAGACTCCATACCTGAACTCAGAGAGCCATCCTTCAAACCTTTGCAACAAAAGACATTACTTCCAAACAGGAAAACAATATATGATGGTATGGTGATACGGTGTTTCCCTGAAAATAAGACCTAGGCGGACCATCAGCTCTAATGTGTCTTTTGGAGCAAAAATTAATATAAGACCCGGTCTTATTTTAGATCTTTTATTATAGTAAAATAAGACCGGGTCTTATATTAATTTTTGCTCCAAAAGACGCACTAGAGCTGATGGTCCGCCTAGGTCTTACTTTCGAGAAACATGGTATGATGATATTCATGTAACATCATCTGTTCATAGAATGCGATTATATATTCTCTGAGTTAACAAAAAGAAAAAAAAAGGAATTTAAGTATATACATTAACCTTAGTTTTGGTTAACTTCAATAGTTAATAAACAAGAAAGGGTGATTTTTAAATTTTTGAGATAAAATTTTGTATCTTTAAAGTAGAATACGTAAAATGGTCATAAAGTCCCTCTGCATTAGGCTGAGGAAGAAAAGACTTCTCAATTCTATCTAACAAGTCAAGACCCATAATCAGTTATTGGGATCATCTCTAATAACTTCCAACCATCAACATGAAAAAAAGAAAATGTGGAGAAAAGTTACAATTAGTGCTTACTTACAAATTTTAAGGCTCTTTAGAGGGAATTGTGGAAACTCTACATTGTTAAAAAATATAACGAAGATTAGTAGTCATGATGGTGTAAACCAGTGAGAAAAATTACAATTCACATTAAGCTTATGCTATTTCCATGACATTAGAAATACTTTAAAAAAAGGAACTATAATACAGAGTGTTAACATAGGATTTGTTTCTAGAAGAGGGCTTGTGCATGAAGGGGTGTTCAATACAAATGTTTCTTGAGCTGAAGCATCTTCAGCATCTACAAGTACCTGGAATTTCCACATTAAAATTTCTAATTTCTTGAGCCCTTACTTTAAAAAGTTGACATTTTTAAGTTTAGATTTCAATTTTTACTTTTAAAAAAATTTGCACAAAGGATAGAATTAGTTCAAATTTTCTCTTTAATAAGAGTCATCCATGTAGTACCCGAATTTCAAATCAGTGTAGTCCATGTCAATGCGAGTTACCTATGTGTGTGAAAGTACATTTTGAGTTGCAATTTATAAGATTAGCTAAAGGTATTCAGTGGCGTATTCCAGATTCCCTACTGAACAACAAATGTATTTCATTTGGCGTGTCTGTTAGATCAATTACTCCAATCTCCTTCCTTCCATCACTACTTCTGCTTAAAAAAAACCTTAAAGCTTTCTTTTAAATACAGCTGGGACTCATTAGCTCCTCTCTGCCAATCTAACTATTATTCTGTCACTTTTCCTTTTTTCCCTTTATGTCCTCAACCAAGTAAGTGTCATTTTCCTGCTTTCATTTTGGCTGGAAATTCAATTGAATCAGCTTTCCAACAAACCTGGTGTGTAGAATTCTAAGCTTCCCTATTACTTTTGGCTCATAAATAAAAACAATTAAGACATCTTCTAGTGGTGCTGTGACTCTGTTGTTTATTTGGGTTCTGCGTTAAGAGTTGGAACAGGTGCCATTTCTTCCTAGAGCCTAAACATCAAAATATTTGTGAATTGGGCTTTGCACTCTACTGAGCAGTGTAATTTGTTACAATGAAGCATATTTACAACAAAAATATTTCTGGCACTGTGAGAACATAAGTCTTATTAAGGTTCTAAATGTAGCACTTTGCCATTGTTCTTTGTCTCCGGAAAATAATGTCAAATAATGTACTCATTGAATATGAATCAAATATGCAAATTATAGCTTGTGACCAATGGCTTTTTCAGGAAGTCTGAATTCCTTTTTTGTAATGCTCAGTGATATTAGAAATTTCTACTAAATCTGCTATAGCTGACAATTTTCTTTTATTCTAGTTAGTGAATGGAAAATCTGCAAAAAGAAAGTTCACTGTAGGTGGTAAAAAAGCATCATGTAAATAAGGTGCCGCTGAACTTGGAAAATTAATTTTAACCATATTTCTAGAAAATGGATATGTTCAATGAGGTCTTTGTTAGGTAACTTTTTAACAAATATGCTCTTCTTAAATATCATAAAATGGAATGAAAATGAGAACTTTGCCCTGTTAGACAAAAGCTTGTAAGAGGGGGAAACCCTATAGGAATTTGTGTAACATCTTAAGTAAGTTTAAATAATCCTTGAAATTGAACCAGAAGTACATTTTATAAAACTCATCTTTCTCTCTCAAGAGTCCCATTCAGGGTAACATGTGTGCAAATCCTAGGCAATATATGGCTGCAAAGTGAGGCAAGGGACACATCAAGAATTGAGCCAAGTTCTTTCTGAGTTATGCCCCATAACTCCTCTATATTTTCGATCACTAATTTTACCTATATGACACAAAATAAAGTCTTTTTTTCTATTGCTTACTGAATGGATGAAGAGTAAGTTTGAGAACATGCAAGAAAAAATTAATATTGTGCCAACCACTATTCTTAAAATGTCTTATTAAAATGTTTTTCACCTTTTAAGAATAGTGTCAGTATAATTACATTTGCAACTGTAATTGAAGTGATGAGATTTTACCCTGTGCTGTATTCTCTAAGACCAGCTTCCCTTCTTTTCTCTATCCCCCTATCTACCCTGCCCTTTCTTTTGAGACATATTTAATATGTGCCTTAGCTCGGGGGTGGGCACTGGTTAAACTCTGTATCTACCAGTCAACAAGATGGATATAGTCTCTGATAGTCTAGTAGAAAAGGCCATCATTGAATAGGTGAAAGTGAAAGAAAAAGAAAAGTTACAGGTGTTAGGGAGCAAATGACAGGAGGAGATCATCTATAGTGACACAACAACTTATCAATGATTTCGGCTCGCTGAGGGTGGAAAGTTGACTGATTAATGATTTCTGGAACGAGAGAAACAATTCAGTCAAAGTTGTTCAACTTGGCTTCTATTCATATATATCCTTAATCCTTTACTGCAGTAAGTTTGGGCAGAGAGCGTATGGATCACAGTAACTAGCTGAGCTTTCAGGGTCCCAAGGATCCTAAGAAAGAATGCTGAACGAAGAATTGAGAATCGTAAGAATTGAGAATCCAACTCTCCCAAAATGGCTCATCGTTTCTGTTGAAGGAGGTTCTGCGTCTTGATGAAAAATTAAATGCACTGTGACAATCCCTTGGCTAGGCCTGTTTTCAAGACATGAGAAATGTCAGTGTTATCCCTCTGAACTCCTCCTCTACAGTCTTACTTTCTGTTCTGACTTTAAAATGCTGAAGAATTTGGAGTGAATTTACTACAGCAACCTCACCATCATGGACTGAAGAAATACTACCAAATAAATAGAAGAGATCAAAAGCAAGTACCAGCAAAAGAGTGGGAGTTTTGGCTCGTTACTTTGGAAATGCAACATACTTCATTTGCCTTACAGCTTCTCGACGAGTTACATTTCTTTCTTTTACTTACAAATAGGAAAAGATAATTATTACATCATGCCAATGCATTTTACTACATGCATTTTACACACATATACATAAGCAATGCTCAGTCATAAAAGACTCACAAATTTACATTATTTATAGTATATCCCTTGCTGAACTCAAAGTATACCCTCTGAAGTTCCAGTTCCTGTTGACATATATGACTCTCAGGAGCTGTTATATATCATGTTCAAGTCTCCTTGCTGGGGATACTATTTCAGTGCTGCGCCAAAAGTTGAATCTGGAACCAGACAAAACTAAACCAAGCTGTGATTCAAACTACTGCACAATTTTACTTAGAAAGTATCACAAGCTTATAAAACAAATGAAATGTTAACCGTCCTAGAGAGAATTAAGTACTTTTTAACTAAATGCATGAAAATGTCTTTATAATCTCTTGATGAGAATTCAGTGGAATGTCCAAAATTGCTCTTCTCCATCCCCACGTCTGTGGGCTTAGCCCGTCTTGGCATCTCTCACCTGTACTACTGCATGTGTCTCTAGTCTACTCTCACCGCTTTCTCCCTCCTCCACACCGTTCTGAAAATTATCTTGCTAAATATCTGATGATGTCATCCTCCTGTTTAAAAGCCTCCACATACTCCCTACTCTCTACAGGACACATTTTCATTCTTTAATTTGGCATGAATATCCTCATACAAATTGACTCCCAAACCACCTCTCCATACTCAGCTACTACTCCACTTCATTCAGTGTGTACAGCCACAGGCAATACCTCACTTCTGCCCATCTGTGCTCCTTAGGGAATCCTGTCCTGTACATACTGCTTACTTGACTTATAATTTCTTTTCCCTCCATTTTCTGCCTGGAAACCTTCCTAACTCAGCCGTCTCTAAATTTAGCCAGGAATGGTTAGCAACACTGTCACAGTAATTTGTTCATTTCCGTTATGACACTTACTCATATTGGTCTATATTCCCTTCTCTTTCACTTGTGGTAGCCTTCATACTCTTTGGGGGCAAAGAAAATGTCTTGACTATCTTTTGTGTGTACACATAGGTCTATATCTGTATCCACAGCTATCTATCACCTACGTGATGCTTAATATCACCTAACTGGTGTTCAATGATAGCTGAATCAATACATTTTCTAAATGCATATTTAGACTAAGTTGAACCATTCTGGCTAAGTTGATCAGACCCCATCACAGCTCTAGAGATTTTAATTGAGACTAAGTAGTCCAAATTAATCTATATAATAACTTATTCCCACATAATATAATGAAGTATATCTTTCCTTCAACTAATTTATTTGGATTTATATATTTAAATTTTTCTAAAGTCATATAAATATTTGTTTTTGTTTCCAAAAGGGCAGAGAACAAAAGAGACAAATCAAAACATTTTAGATTTGCTTATTACAGAGCATGTCTCCTTGCAACATATCACTATACAGGTATTGTGTAATTAACCACAAGAGTTACACAATTCAGTATTTAAAATTCCATGACTTATCTGAAAACTATGTTATTTCATATATTCATTTATATATAATTCATTTATATAATAGATGGACTAACCTCCATTTATTTTATGAATACTTTATTTTTCATAGGAAAGTTAGGTAGAAATTAAATGGTACCCTATGTATATTTGCCTGATATTTCATTCATTCGGGCAAAGAGACATGTCCTAATAGGAAAGATGAAAATTACAGATAAAATTTTGCTTATATGCTAAAAAGTGTAGTTCTTGAAATAGGAAATCCATACCAGGTCTTTCTAAAAACATTCTATAATAAACATTTATCATGAACTCTTCTGTTTAACTCAAGTACAGAGCTGAATTTACTGCATACAGTTCAACGTAGGCTAAGCAATTCACACATCTTTTTAAGTGGTTGAACACTCACATTCAGTGAGAAGTCTTGCTGTTTCCAAGGGATGCAGGGAAGGAGGTGATGGTGATCAAAGGGTACAAAGTTTCAGTTATGCAAAATCAATAATTTCTGGAGAGTTAATGTACAGCATGGTGATGATAGCTCACTGTGGTGTGGTGTCTACCTGTAATTTGCTAAGAGAATAGATCACAAAATGGTAATTACGTACAGTTAATGAAAACAAAAATAGTTTTCCCGACGGCATTTGGACTTGACATAATAGCTGCAGACATTTTAAGACCTCACACGTTCTTCACCTGAGCCACCAACTCTGGAGGCCTGAGACTATGTAGGAGCAATTTGCTCACCGACCTCACTGAGAATATTCTCTGGTTTAAGGCTCCCTTTGCTTCTCCCTTTACCCACTGCTCAGTAAATATTTATGTGTGAGGCACTGTGCTAAAGGATGGGGATAAAAACAATAAACTATACTATGATTATAGTCTTTGCCCTCATAAAGTTCACAGTCTATCAGGGGAAACAGATATATAAGCAAACAAATACAATAAACCGTGATAGAATAGAGGAAGAATAAGGTACTTGGCAAGGACATGCCCCAAAAGGGTGGGAGTCAGGGGTAAGACAGGCATCCCTGAGGCGGTGATGTCTAAGTGGGGACCTGAAGATGAATTTAATTGATTTAAGCCTTTCTGTAAATCCACGTCCTGACCACAGTCTGATCCTTTCTGCCTCCTGCCTGCAGGACCATAATCCATCTTGATTGTAATCCATCTTGATTATACCACTTTGCCACAAACTACTCAACTAATGACTGGACTCCTTTTTGTTCTATTAGGACACTAAAATTCAGAATCCCTCTCTGGGGCCAAAATTCAAATGTTTCTTTAATGCAATTCAGTTGAGTAAACAGCATCCTAGGGTCTCAGGAGGCTGAGAGTAGCAAGTCAATGTTTTGGGGCCTTTAAACCAGCCACATCTCCTGTCAAGCATTCACTGTATCAAAGTTGAATATAAAAAGAAATCAAATCTACAACATGGAACGATCACTATGGAGTAAACAGTAACATGATTGATCAACAATCTTCCGATACAAGATACTTTGCAAATACTTAAACATTAAGAATGTTATACTTAAGCATTTAAAACATTTTAGGGTAGATGAACATTTGATCTAGTAGCTTTCAATGTAGAAAAGCTTGATCCTTAAGGTACTGCTAGGAGCGGACAGATGGCTCAGTTGGTTAGAGCACAAGCTCTGAACAACAGGGTTGTGGTTCAAATCACACATGGGACAGTGAGCTGTGCCCTCCACAACTAGGTTGAAGACAACGAGCTGCTGCTGAGCTTCCAGAGGGAACAGCCAGATGGCTCAGCTGGTTAGAGTGTGAGCTCTCAACAACAAGGTTGCCGGTTCAATTCCCACATGGGATGGTGGGCTGCGTCCCTTGCAACTAAAGATTGAAAATGGTGACAGGACTTGGAGCTGAGCTGCGCCCTCCACAACTGGATTGAGGGACAATGACTTGGAGCTGATGGGCCCTGGAGAAACACACTGTTCTTCAATATTCCCCAATTAAAAAAAAAAAATGGAAAAGAAAAAAAGAAGGTACTGCTAGAAGTTGCTGGGGTTCTTAAAATTGAACATGGTAAAAACCATGCAGTGAGCTAAATACATTTTTTATAAATTAAATGTCCTTCAGTTTGAATCTTAACTAACATATATTATGGGAAATGTTATTATGAATGTATTAATAAATTGCATTAAAGGTGTACATATGAGGACATGTGGTTATGCTCTTTCTCAGTAAAAAATTTAAAGTGATTGTTTCTCCACGAGCTTCTCTATGAGCATTTCTTCTCTCGCAGCCATCAAACGGCAAGCCTGAGCTGGCAAAAATACCAATGTAGAAGAAATTCAAGTATAGAAATTCTCAAAAAGAACTCAGTTTAGTTACAAAATATGTCATAATTACAGTAAGTTCAAAATACATGATCCATAAACTCAAAAATATAATTATTGTCAGATACAATTCTTAGATATTCAGTATTGCTATATTTTCTAAGTTTATGAGGATTAAAAGCTAAAGGCTGAGAGAACATGCAAAATATAACCTTTCAGCCACTTTCTAAATTCTGTCTCTAGACTACAAGTGAAAAATTATCACCTTCTGAGTCTCCGAAGTGTATGCGAAATGAATTTACCTCTATACCTAAAAACACTAAAAGCCTGTGAATCACAAGTAACAGTGTGGTACAGGGACGAAAAATTAAGGCCTAATATTATGTGTTGCCCTGAGACCTGAAACCAGTAGGGCCT
The DNA here is from genome assembly GCF_004115265.2 of Rhinolophus ferrumequinum. Lineage (NCBI taxonomy): Eukaryota > Metazoa > Chordata > Mammalia > Chiroptera > Rhinolophidae > Rhinolophus > Rhinolophus ferrumequinum. Next base: position 58,532,926 of record NC_046288.1, read on the forward strand.
GGAATAGCCTAATTACATGTTCCCTTCTGCCCTCTGCTCCCAGAGATAAAATTCCCTCCAGAAAAACCCTGTTTTTGTCAAGGGGACCAGGCACAGTTCCTGCTTATCCCTAAGCAGTGGGTGTTAGTTCCCTGTCAGTCCACAGAATTTCATCCTCCTGGGGAACCAGGGGCAATCCACCTTTTTGATATTATGAAGCCTGCCTTTCACAGCCTTTGGTTATGCAACCCCTTTGTGGCCCTGCATGGCGTGTGGTGTCTTTCTACTCCAGCTATGAGAGTATGTGACTAGTAAACTGCTGTTAATCTCATCTGTTCAGTGTCAGGTGTTGTGTGTTCAGCCATCTCTCTAACTCTAAGACAGGAATCCTTCCTTCACCAATGGAGTGAAAAAGAGGCAATTAAAACAGCAACGTTATTAGCTGTTCTCATGCAAAACCACAGACTTGCTTTCATTCATACAGACCATCGTTTTAGTTGACTATTAAGCTCTATTACCAGAGAAACGGCTTCTACTTATGGTCAAAGTCATGAAAAAAATGATATCAAGTTTCTAGCATTACACAGCAAATAGTTTCTACCAAATCCAAACCTGCATTTTAATGCAGCTAACAATATATTTTAATTTGAAAATCGGGGCGTTGAGAACAACCTTTATCACTCAGTACACATTCCCTGAAGTAATAATTATTGACCAACTTTAACTAGTTTATATTAGTGTAAGTTCAGAAGAATCTTATCTAACTAAACCACAAGTTTGGTGAACTATACAACATTCTAATAAGAGTTCTTCATACAGAACACACAATGGTGATTATATCTCAAAAACATGTGACATTTTTTTTGGCCTCATACTTTTTAAGTTTAAATAGTTCCCTACTGGTACATAAAGACAATCTACCCAAGTAGTCACAAAACATGAGGTTTTATTTATTTATTTATTTATCCCAATGTATAGAATTTTTACATATAATTAGTCTGTTTTTCTGAGAATAAAATACTTCAATATCTATTGAACTTCTAGCCATTCAACAGCTATATCTAAGGCCACACAAAACGCCATGGTAGAACTGAAAATACAGGTCAGATCCTGTCTAATGAAGACCTACAGACGTCCAGCTGCATGTAATAAGCTTCTCCTACATCCTTTAGGGGGCCTATGGTATCGGTATTTTCTAACTGATTTTAAGTTATTTTTAATTTATATTTCATCACCTGCCAAATGTCTTTTCCAGTAAGAGTCAATTCCTATTGAAGATGCTGCTTGAAGTAACTGTATTAGAGAATAGTACAATAGATCATTAAGTGTTTGAAAAGTTCTACTAATTGTCATGCATCTATTCAACAAGTATTTATTGTGTACCTAGCAGGGCAATCCACTGAGGCTACACAGGTAAAATATACAGTCCCTGTCCTCGAGAAATTCACACAGGATCTAGACAGGGGACTTAAACTTACCAGGATAGAGGATCCAGGGAAAGTGCTGATAAATAATGTTTCTCCCCGACATTAGAAAGGATCAATAAACACAGATTGGAGTGAAAAGAAAAAAAAAAGAGTGAAAATGAGAAAGTTCCTATAAAGAGAGTAAAGTGCTGTGTGAATGAAGACACCCTAAGGTACAACGGGTTGAACTGCAGCCCCCCCAAAAGATATGTCCAGGTCCTAAAGCCAGTATCTGTGAATAAGACCGTGTTTGGAAAGGAGGTGTTTGCGTATGTAGTCAACGAAGGGTCTCAAAATGAGATCATCCTGGATTAACCAGTTGAGCCCTGAATCTAATGCCAATTGTCCTTATAATAAGAGAAGAAGACAGACAGAAGAGAAGAAACACGGGAGAGGTCATGCAAAGACGAAGGAAGAGATAGCAGTTATGCTTTCACAAGCCCCCCCAAAATACCTGGAGCTGCCAAGAGCTGTAAGAGGCAAGGAAGGACTTTCCCCTAGAGTTCAGAAAGAGTGTGGCCCTTATGAAACCATGATTTTAAATTGCTGGCTTCCAGAACTAAGAGAGAAGGAATTTTTGTTTCAAGCTACTTTATGGTAATTTGTTACAACAGCCCTAGGAAACTATTACAGGTGGAGTATCTGTATATAGATTTTCTAGTCTGGCAACAAATCGCAGAAACAGATATGGAGACAAATGAAATCAAGTTTCTAAATTGGCAAATAACACTCTTCTCTGTGGTGACAAGAGATGGAACATAGAAAAGTCTGTATTGGCCTAGATCAGAAGTCCCATCTGTCACTGCCTAGCTGTGTCACTTGGACACGTTCCTCTCAGCCTCAATTTCATCATCTGTAGAGTGAGTGAGACTGAGGAAGAAAATGTCAGAGGTAAAAAATGTAGTGTAAACAAAACCTGAACAGCAGCCTACAGAACCACCCACCCGTAACCGCAATTGGGGATTGTTAGTAAAATTTATACTCAAAAATATTAAATGAAGGATCTTGTCTTATCCCAGGACCAAAGCAGGCTACAAAACTTTTTTCCTTCTAGAACTTACCTTCATCCTCAGACCCTATTCCTCCATTTTGATGCTGAACTTTTAGGCCAAATGTAGTGGGCACCATCTGCTCTCAATACACCCTTCCAGTCTTCCCAGCCAAGAAGAGTTCCAGGCCAAGTTTATCTTGTGAGTTAACAGGAGGTGACAAGCCTGGCAGGACACAAATTCTCCCTGCATGACTGATTCAGCCTGGCTGACCAGCTCCATGCTAATGAGGACATACTAGAACTCATAACAAAAACATTTTTGAATAATTTAAAACTTCAGAACATTATTTGCCATATAATGTGATTCACTGTGCAATTATGGCTCCAGTTAAATCTGCTTCTGTGGGTGCCTCCACAGCAAACATCAGCGACAACAAATGACCTGTTATCAAAATTAACTATCTAAATAATGCAAATGAGCAGCGACGTGGACATGTAAGACAGTGGAGGGAAAGCTGGCCTACGCTGTCAGGGATTGATACTTTATAAAGAACTGAGTAGTGTTTCAAATGTAGTGCTTTAAAATGCACAAATGAATTAAACACAAGTAAACTATCAATTCTCATCCATTACAGAAGGCTTCCGTACAGATTGATACAATTTCTGGTGAATTGACTTTAATTTCTGGTCCTAATTCAGTTATCTATTTAAATAGTTTCTTTTTACTATTCTGGCAATGTATGTTCCCTCCTGTACACATCCCCATGCCAATGACTCAGGTAAGGTATAAGAAATTTAAATACCTGAACCATTCCTTGAAAGAGGGAATTGTGAAGTAACTGTCTTCTAAGGAATTGAAACTCAAAAACTTTCTCAACTGTGTTAAGGGTTCATTAACTGTGAGCCCAGAAGTTGTTTTTTTTTTAAGACATGATCCTTTTGCCTGAATTTTGGGGAGTTAAAGGAAAAATAATAATAACCAAAGCTTACCATCTAGACAGAGTCTAGTAGAGTAGAGAGAGCATTGAACTAAACGTAGAGCCAAACGATCAGATTTACGTTTGACTTTGTGTGCGTTCGCTAGGATGAGGGTGAGGACAAACAAATCTAAGCCTCAGTTTCTTCATCAGCAGAAACGGATTTCATAGTAACTGGCTGACCTTTGGGCTTCAAGTCAAATGGAATATTGTAACACCGAGTTTTTCTGGGACAACAGGCCTTCACAGGAAAGGAGAATATTAAGCATTCAAGCAGGAAACATTAAGGAATATATCCATTTAAGCAATCTTAGACTTCCATTTAAAAAGGAGGGGGGTAAAAGTTGTTCTAAAATGCTTTTCCATGTTTCATCTGCAACCAAGGACAAGTATTCAGGAAACTATATCCTCACTTCCTATGCTGAAGGCACAGCACATCATGTGCCACTAATATCAGGAGGGCCTTCAAGGTGACAGTCGCCACCTGTGTCCCACCCTATTAAATCAGTGAGTCCTGAGATTCCTCCAAACTGGCAAAAGCGGCACATCCTCTCCTGAGTCACAAACAGCCTTTCAGCAACCTGCCTTAACTGCCCTTACCTTCCCCCACTGCACCTGACACAACAACTGTTTGGGCAGCTCCCATAAGAGCTGTCGATTTCAAAGCCCTGCACCGGTCAGCTATGCGCGCCCATCCCATCCTGTGACACCGCTGTCATCTGAGACTCCTGACATGCATTCATGATCCTAAACATTTGCTCCTCACTTCAGTTTCTTTGAATGTCAGAAACCAAACTCCTTGTTAGAAACCTTGCAAGACAGGGTTAAAGAAAAGTAGCTTCCATGTGAATATATAATATTTACCTCAATGTTTTATGAATCTCATTATTTAAAAGAACCAGTCACAAAAGCACTTAAGAAACACCTGCTTGTTAGCTACTGCTTTCTGTGTTATCTACCTATACATTTTTTTCAGATCTTCTGCACAACCAAGTTTTTGAGGTTGTATTTTCGTTGGTACAGTCTCCTATAGAGTTTGGACACTTGGAAACTTACTGGAAGAGACTGTTGCTTTATTTTTTAAATAGAGGTTTAGAAAGTTCCTGTCTGTTTCTTGTTATTTAATCAACAATTAAAACTTAATGACAAAATGCTTCCCAATCTGAAATCAGTGGGGTTTTCCATGAGCAATGACTGTAAAATCAGCCCGTTAGGAAGATATTTACATATTTTAGTTGTTGTGTTCTAAGGCTTTCACAGGATAGATGCTGCTATGCAGTGAGTTAGGGAACCACGTTAACTCTTAGTGTACGTAATGATTAGGGGCGAAAATATGTTAACGTGGGAATATGCTTTGTGAGAGTAAGGCGTTCATTTATTTTAGTGAGAGTGTTTAAATATCTTGCTCTCAGAAGTCATTTAGAGAATGGCAAATTGAGACAGATTAAAATGTACGTAAATTGCTTGTAGATCTCAAGTTAATTAGTAAATGGACACAAATGACCATAACATGAGACCTTTGGCAACACTACCAAGTGGCCTGAAAATACAAAGCTGATTTCTAAAATAATCTCGACTTTGAAGCCAGATAAGGAGTCAGACACACAAGCATTCAGGTTTTAATATTCCAGCTCTGATAATTAGATGGAGAGCAAAACGAGGATAGTGAAATTTAACCATTCATTTGTTCACTCATTTAAATATTAGAGAGAGAGCATGTTGGGCAAGTTACTTAACCTCTCTTTGCTTCAGTTTTCTTATCTGTAAAATGGGGCTAATAGTATTATCTACTGCATATGAATTAATACAGAAGAAGTACTTAGAAACGTGCCTGGCGATGGTGGTGATTATATTCAGGTATAGGGATTTTGGGATTCAAAGATTAAAAACAAAACAAAACCAAAAAAACCCTTATATTAAAAATGTTTCCACTCCAAACTTTATAAAATATGAGTAAGCTTCAACTCTGTATTTCTGAAATTTAAAGATTCCTTTGAAATAATATCATAAAACACTGCAATTTTAGAAAATAAAAGCAGTTTTTGCAAGTTACTGAAATTCTCAATGAAAAATTAAAATATCGGTTGTCTAATTTTTAAATACGTAAAATAGGCTACTAAAATAATACCTTGATACACATGTTTGTAACATTTCTGGAGATATATTGTTTTCAGAAGGAAAGAGAATTGAACAAATAATGTCATATTCCTAATATTACTTCATCTATACAACGTGAGTGAAGGCTTTTCAGAAGGTCTGTACTGGAGGAATTTAGAGGTCTAACACGAGGAAGCACTTCTTCACTGAGCTCCAGGTCATTAAATCATTGCTATCTTGGAAATAAATCCTGACATCATTTTACCAACCCACCAAGTTTTTGCTAGCCCCTTCTACTTCTCATTAATCCTCTGATTCTTGAATTTTGTATGTGTCTGTGGGTGGAGGTGGGGGACAGAACCTCTCTGAAAAAGTTACAGACTTCACCCCAGAAAATTCATCTACACAAATTTTATATGCAATTTCAGGGGCTTCACAGACCAGAGGTCTGCCCAGAGAAGTCCCTACTCCAAATGGTGACTATTTGATTTTACCCTGAAATTAAATTTAATAATTCAGTAAAACAGCATTTACCATATGAAATACAGCTGAAATTAATTAACATAGATTTAGCTTTGATGTCAAGATATTAGATTATATTATTATCTGTACTAAAGATACTACTATCTATCTTTTGAAAGTAGAGACCAATTGCTCAATGTCCAAACAGGATATACAGTACTACTTTCGAAACTCTTTGTTATTGTTTTAAACTGTTTGTATAAAGGACAAAGCAGGAACTATGGGCAAGAGGGTAAGTTCTGTTCAACACGAAATATAAGGAACCCCAAGGGTAAACTATAGGATGAATAACAGAGTATTAAAGTACTAAAATGGCCAGGTAATAGCTAAAAGCCTAAGTCATTTAGCTAGCACTACATAAAATTTATAAAAAGTGTTCTATTAAATAAAACCTGAGTTGCAGATATTTAGAGCTCCCTCACTTTAAGGGCAAGTGATTAAGGCCACACACACCACAAGGCCATTAGAATCAGAAGCTGATTCAGTGTCCTGGTGCTGGCCCCAGCAGGTGTTAGGATAGACGGCAAATTTTCAGCCTGAGAAATTTTTGTATTGTAATATAGAATAGGTTTCCTATTAGCCTTTCAAGCTTCAAGCTGCTTTTCTGAGAACAATAGAGGTCACAGCCCCCCAAAACACCAGACCCAGCTTAGCTTTAACAAAATCCTTTTTGTCTCCACTTCCCGGCTTATTATACTGCAACCTTTTTACCTGGGTGTAAGGAATTTTAAAACAAAGATTGACCTACTTACTTTCATTGCATGCAATTATTAAAATTATCATGTATTAATCTTGTAGGGCCATTAAGCTAAGTAACATGGTGACAGAGAGAGAAGCTCCTCACCACTCCAGGCCTGCAAGCATAGTGAAAGAGCTTGTAAAATAAGTGAACACAACCAGGTTGTTCTCCGCCAACATCCTGATCATACAATGTCAAGGATTCGGATCCTTTGCTCCCATACCCACCTGCCACAAATCTAAAAAGAAAACAAAGAAAAGAGAATAAAAGGCAAGGGTGAGAGAAAGAGACATTGATGATGAAAAGTTTGTACTCACACCAAATGGCAAACAAAAAATCAAGTTCATAGGTTTCCATTCATCAGCCACATCTCCACTCCCAGAAGCAAAAAACAAGCATCTGTTTTGTAATTCGTGGGAGAAATGCAAAGACTTTTAGTTTAGTTTACAAGCCTCACTTTTCTGTGCTTTTGTCCTTCTTTTCCTCCTACCCCAAGTGACTTCAAATACAAAAGGTCATTTGAAAGATGTTTTGGAGATACAGCAAGAAGTTTTTTATCTTTATATTGATCAAGAACTATAATGAGGTATTTCAGATTCTCTAGGGCATCTTGAAAACACTTGAAACTCAAACGCAAAAAAAAAAAAAGGCTACGTACTTTAAAGTATTCTTTGTCATTAGAAATGCAAAACATAAAAGCAAAATTTTCAAAGAGAGAACAATACATATGCCTGTATGCACATTTCCCTCGAAGGATTTTTTTTAATTTTATTAAATTTATTGGGGTGACATTGGTTAATACAATTATATAGGTTTCAAGTGCACAATTCTGTAACACATCATCTGTATATGCATTATGTATTCACACCTCAAGTCGCAGCTCTTTCAGTCACCATATATTTGACTCCCTGTACCTTCTTTTACCTCACTCCACCCCTCTTTCCCTCTGGTAACCACCACACTGTTGTCTGTGTCTGTGAATTTTTGTTTGTTTGTTTATTTGTTCATTTGTTGCTTTCAGTTTTATATTCCTCATATGAGTGAAATCATAATAAGGCAGGTAAAATATTCAGAGCAGCATTTGTGATTTACAGTGTCTAAGTTGAAATGGTAAAGAATAAATTGATTTTTAAACTTCAAGTATTTATGAAGCGCCTATTACTAAAACCTTTAAAATACACAGCAGCTTTAAAAAATGATTGAGCTTCGGAAATGCTTTCAAAGGTTCTTTCACAAATCTGCTTTGAAGCCTGCTTCATAAAGAAAATGCTGCTGTCTGAAATTCTTCAGTTTGGAGAATACAATGTTATTATTGTCCTACACTTCAGAGCTAGGAAAGCATAGATTAGTTTTCTTGGCTCTAGGTTTCCATGGCTGAGCAAGCATATGGCTTTGTTCCAGAGAGAAGTTTTCAAGGAATTTTGCTTACAAGGAAGTGCTAAACCAGGTATTTTAATTAATATTCATATTTACTTTGTTGCTAAATGAAGCTAAAAATTCCATTGGCATGGATTAACTCGCTCCTATAAATTCAAAACTCTCTAGAGGATTCTACTCTGGAAAGAGAATGAGATGCATTAACACTCCATTAATATCTTCCTTGGAAAACATTCTTTTTAACATTTATCTCTTCATCATTTCCTGAATCTGTAATGAAATGCTTGTGCTGGCATCTAACAAAAGGATTGTGTCCCGAGCTTAATGAAGTGTTAGACACCAAGGTAAGAAGCAAGTCTGCTGCCCTGGCTCCTACAGTCGGATACACAATGGTACTTTCTAGACTATATTTAGTTCCCAAGTCATGGTCAGTAGCCCTAAGACTTAAGGCACTATCTGAAAGAACTTCAAGTTCCAGGGCTGCCTGAAGAGGCCAGTCAGAATTCTGTGTTCTAAGGCATAAGCCAGACACTGAGGTAATTTCCATTTGTACATCCTTTTCTAAAGCGAGAGACTTCCTGTAAGTGACATTCTGTAATCACAGAATTTCAGGGTGGAAGAGATCTCTGAAGTCACATACAGCAGCTTCCTGTCTACTTCTTGAAACCCTACCACAATATTCCTGCCAACTGGTCCTGGATCAGAAATGACGAACTCACCACCTCATGAGAAAACACAGTCCTATTCAGATGGTTCAAACTGTATCACCGTTCCTTCTTTAGTCGAGATTAAACCTTTTTCCTGGGAAATTCCATCTCTTGGACCTGATTCTGCCCACTGGGGCCCCCAGAACCAGATAAGTCAGTGGGAAATCTTCACTGGTATAAACTGGTTTGGTGTTTTGAAATTCAAAGGTTTGTAGAGAAAAAATACAGTGTTATTAGCAGTCAAGAATCTTGTTAAGGTTAAAGAAAGTCATTTTTAAAGCCATTAAAAAAAGTATGCATACTAGAAGATACTACAGGTCTGTTCTAGACTGAATGTATGTGTCCCTCACTCTCAAAATCATATGTTGAAGCCCTAACCCCTAGTGTGGCTGTATTTGGAGATGAGGCTCCGAAAGAAATAATTAAGTTTAAATGAGGTCATAAAAGTGAGGCTCTAATCTAACAGGATTAGTGTCCTTATAAGAAGAGATACCAGACAGCTCATTCTCGCTTCACCATATGAGGATACAGCAAGAAGGCAGCTGTCTGCAAGCCAGGAAGAGACCACTCACCAGAAACCAACCCTGCCAGACCTTGATCTGGGACTTCTTGCTTCTAGAACTGAGAGAAAATTAATTTCTGTTGTTTAAGTCACACAGTCTACGGGATTTTGTTATGGCAGCCCAAGCAGATGAATGCAAGGTCATCCTGCCATTTGCCACAATCTACCAGTACATGAGAGAAGAACAATAAGGCATCGCTCTCACCAGGACCTTGCATTACTCTCCCGACCTTCAAGTAACTATGATCTGGAGGAACAAAAGAGAACCACTCTTAAGTCTCCTTCCCATGGCCCACTTGCTGACTGTGTCATCTTAGAGAAATCACTTCAATTCTTTGTGATGTCCGTCTTCTCAGTAAACTGAGAGATCTCAGTTCTAACACTCCATTACCTTCTATGCATGAAAACAAACTTCTGATCTATATTCATTTCTTAATCTTTTTTGCATATTTTTTCCACTTCCGTCTTTTCTCACATATTTGCTTCTTCTTTGGATTTTCAAAGTAAAAAATCTGAAGAAACACTTGATATAAATGGTAGACATCTACAGAAAAAAAAAGGATCTCTAGCTTTAAAGTTAATTTTGTTTATAAATGCATGCTGGAGCACATCTTTTATTTTATTGCATGATGCCTATAAAAAACATCCCAACACAATTTTTCACAAAAGCATCCCAAGAATGTTCTAGTGGGTTCAGGGATTCTTGAAAATGCAAACATGCTCACCAATGATACTGGAAACCCTTCTGTGATAGTCCTTTCAAGTTGCCCTTCCAGAAGGGCAACTCATTCCATAGACAGACAAATGAGACATAGTTACTACACCCAGGAGAAAATAAAATGTAAAGAAATGTGGGAAGAAGCAGCATTTACATAACGTTTGCTTTTCAGATGTAAATAATCTGCTCTCATGAGCTGATTTGATTAGAGAATGTTTCTAAGATCCAAAGTCATGAATTTAACATCAGTGTATGATTTGCTCTTCTGTGGCCAAAAGCTAGATCAAAACTGTGTTCATCCATCGCACAAATTCAAACTATTGATGGTCTATGGAAAGTCGTATGAAAAAACATACAATGAGCCAATGCAATTTTATCATTGCTATAGGGAAAAACTCTTAAAGGAATAATATTGGGAAATCATTAGCGTTATTTTTATATACCAAAAAAGGCAATATTATTAAAATTACTTTCAAAATACTTGGAAAAAAAGAGAAACTATAGAAATAATTGTAGTGGGATACTACCATTTTTAATACTGACGTATAGGGTGTGTTTCTCTCTCTCTCCCCCTTTCTGTGTGTGTGTGTGTGTGTGTGTGTGTGTGTGTGTTCTCTCCATAGATTTGGATATTTAACAATCTTTCCCATGTTTTCTTCTTCTCAGTTAAAGTTTTCCCCAAGTTTTTTTTTTTACTTATATAATACTCAATGACATTCAAAAATATCTGAATTTGGGATTTTAGGATAAAAGGTTCAGTCATTTGGCTTCTAAAAAGTTCAGTCATTTGGCTTCTGATCATCTAACATGATGATTAAAAGCACAGAATATGGACCCACACTGCCTGGTTACAATCTCTATCTCTGACACTTACCAGCTATAAAACTTAGGGCAAGTTACTTGACTTCTCTGTGCCTCAGTTGCCTAATCTTTACGATTTTGAAAGGAATGCTTACCTCATAGAGTTGGTAGGAGAATTCAATTAGTTAATATATACAAAATATTTAAGACAGTAGCCACACTTTAAGAGCTACAACAGTTAACATTACTAATTCATACTAATAAATCATGGCATAGCTTCAAAATAAAGCTACTGTATAATTCCATGTAGTCATGTTTTCTCTGCCCTCTGTGATTGGCAACTTCATTTGATTATAGTGATATAATGTGGCAAAGCAAACTTCACCGGAGAAATGTGATCATTTAGCTAAAATCAGCTGTACCCCTTGCCCATGCTACAGAGGTATGATGCCTTCTCTCTCATACTATAGCAAGTAAAGTATATCAATTGAAGAAAAATGATATAAGGGTTAAAAAAATCTTTTCTCCTTCTTCCTACTTAAAATTATATTTTGCTAAGCAGCCCTTGAAGCAATCTCTTCTAACTTAAGGAGAAAGCACCTATGGAGACACACACCCAAAAGGGAGAAAAGTCACATCATAAAAAATGAGAGTAATGACAGACCTGTGACAAGAATCCTCCATAGGAGGATTCAAGACAACATACCTTACATGAAAGAAGATAAACCCAAGAGAAAAGGTTATGATTAAAAGACCACGGGATTAACTAAATAGTAATAATGATAAATATATGAAACTTGTGTGTGTAGAGAGAGAAGGTTACCTAGTCAATGAAGATCATACACAATTTTGACTTTTTTCAGTTAACATTAAAGTGAATAAAATGAATGTTTTTCACACATTAAATTCTCTTTCAAAAAAGGATTTTTTAAAAGATGCATAATATTATATATCATATATGCATTCTTAGATATTTAGGGGTTTTATTTTCCAATTTTAAAGCATAATGAGCATCCTTGTACTCACAATTTTCAAAATATCTTTGATTATTTCTTTAAGATAAATTTTCTCAAGTAAGATTGCTGGGTCAATGAATTTTCTCCTTTTTAAGATTCTTGATACATCTCAGCAAATTGGTTTCAAGAAGTTTGTTGAAGTTTCCTCTCCTATCAGCATGATCTGTGATTATCCAAATCTACTTCAGCATTGTGTCTACTTTTTACTCTTGAATTTTCATATTTAAAAGTATTATGTTGGTTTAAAATTGTTACTAATTAGGTTGAGCACTTGTCCTGTATTTGTCTATTTGTCATCTTCCACGAATAGCTCACAATCGCTTCTGATAGTTCTTCTCTTATGATGTTGCAGAATAATAGAAATATATATATATGTGTATATATATACGTATATACACATATATACATATATATATACATATTACCAATTTATATATATATATACACACATATATATGTATATATGTATATATATGTATATATATATAAATTGGTCTCTGCCCCTGATTCATGACACAGACTCCTGAGACCCTTGTAATTTCATAAGTGATAAGAACACTAGGAGCATGTCTTGTTCTAATACTTGGTCTTTGACCCAAATTCCTGACAGAAAGCTCCCGAAACCCTTGTAAATCCCTGGGTGATGGGACTATCTCCTGTTCTGAGGCGACTCTGGGTGGGCTCCTAGATGGGGGCTGGTCACCAGAAAGACCAAGCCATGATTAGAAGTTTGGAATTTTCTCCTCTGCCTCATCCTCCAGAGAAGGGAGAGGCAATGGAAATGGAACGAATGATTGATCATGGCTACGTGAGGAAGGCTCCATAAAAATCCCGATAGTATGAGGCTCAGAGAGCTTCTGGGCTGGTGAACACATCCACAGCTGGAAGGCGACACACCCAACTCCACAGGGATAGAAGCTCCTGTGCTGGGGACCCTCCCAGAACTATCCCATGTGTCTCTTCATCTGGTTGTTCATCAGCATCCTTTATCATATCCTTCAGTTAACTAGTAAATGTAAGTAAGTGTTTCCTTGAGTCCTGCGAGCTGCTCTAAGAATCAATCAAACCTGAGGAGGGGGTCGTGGGAACCCAGATTTGTAGCTGATTAGTCAAAAGCACAGGTTACAACCTGGACTTGTGATTGGCATCTAAAGGCGGGGGGGTGGGCAGTCTTGTAAGACTGAACCCTTCACCTGTGGAATCTGACGTCATCTCCAGGTACATAGTGTCAGAATTCAGTTAAATTGTCACAGATAATTAATTGGTAGGAGAAAACCGCCACACATTTGGTGATCAGAAGTATCAGAAGTGAAGTGTTCTGTATGAGTAGTAGTAAAGGAGACTCACAGGAGAAAAACACTGGAGGAAGGCCTGGGTTTTGAATGTAGTTTTTTGTTTTTTAGAACTGGTGTTGATATTTGTTTCAGGTGAAAGAGCGTTTTTAGCATTAAGTTTATAAATCATTAACATTGATGGGATTTTCCCCCACCAAATATTTGTCCTTTGCCTTTCATTTCATTTGTGGTATTTTTTTAAATGAATGGTAGTTTTAAATTTCATGTTAAAAAACTAAGAAAGCAGGTATAAAACAAATTGAGCATAAAGGCAATAAAGAGCAAATTTTATGCTTTATAAAATGTAACCAGTGATATGAAAGAAAAACTTGAGACGTTCTCTATTAATGCAGAACAATACAAGTAGATGAAAAATGAATGAGAGAAGATAACATGTTTGTATACAAAGAATAAAAAGACAGCCAGTTATTGTGGTATTTCACCAAAACAATTGGAATGGAAACAATAATAAAAAATATAATCAAAGAAAAATTTTCTTAGATTGAAACAAATCACAGATATTCAAATGAAATGGACTCATCACATTTCAGGCAAAATATATGGCAGGAGATCAATGCCAAGAAACATAATGACAAATATTTTTAATCACAAGAATAAGGAATATTAACTAAGTATTAAAATGGAGAAAGAAGAGGGAAGGGAGGAAGTGAGAAGAAGAAGATACATAGATACATGCATACAGCACCAATCCATATCCACACCCTTATGAGTTAAACAATTCCAACATTGGGATCACCTGATTCTCTCTGGAACATAAATAATACAGCTTTGGCCGAGGCATGCAAGAGACTGAAGTGTAAGTAAGGCAGTAGGTTGGTCAGTGTCTAAAACAAAGTCATGTGTATTATTAGCAAACTTATGAGTGAGTATGATGGAAATTATGATACCGTGTTTCCCTGAAAATAAGAACTAGCCAGACAATCAGCTCTAATGCGTCTTTTGGAGCAAAAATTAATACAAGACCCAGTCTTATTTTACTATAATATAAGACCCAGTATAATATAATTAATATAATATAATACCAGATCTTATATTAATTTTTGCTCCAAAAGATGCATTCGAGTTGAATGTACAGCTAGGTCTTATTTTCGAGGAAATACAGTATGAGTGAGTATGATAGAAATTTTTAAATAATAATGTTTTTACAGGTCTGAAATTATCTGATCTGCTGATTCAACTTCTTCTTAAGGAAGATATGGAATAGATGGATATAATACGAATTGATCAGTTCTTTAGGAAAGCCTAAATAGTCTAAGCCTTGCACTTTCATTACTGTTTCATAACCTGCATCTCTTTTTTCTTTTTATTAGCCTGTCGCTTTTAAAGCTAAGTAATAAAATTCAGTACACACATCAAACCTGACATTTAGAGCAGCAGAGGGGCATCTTTCATCTTCTGTTTCACATAAGGAAGAAAATGATAATCCAAAATAAGACCTTGAAAATGGCCTTAGTTTATGATTTTGAAATTACTGTATATCTGTTGCATGAAGCATAACTCCCTTCTGGGCTACAGAAGTGTTACATTTAAGGAAAAATGGCAAATTGCTTCAGCATTTTCCTGCAAGGTCGCTAATACACAGATCACTATCCCAAAGCAGACAGCTCACTGGAACAGGACACAGAAAGCAGTGTTTTAAATAAGCCACTAACCATGCTTCTTGGTTTTGTTTACATTGGTTCCACACATTAGGAAAACAATTGGTTTCACAGTAAATTCAGTGATGAAATAAATTATGCATTTGCCCGTCAGGTTGGGGAAAATACATTCTTGTGGGAAACCGAGAAGGACAATGCAAAGGGGAGGAGAGAATTCGTGCTATTTGACCAGGGAAACAAATTCAAACAGCTGAGGCCCTGAACCCCAAACTCTCATTTTCATTCCCTTGCGTGCCTTAGAGATTTGGTGCTTGTCACCCACAAGAAAGGGACACACAAAACACAGAGAGCTCAGCAGCTGCTCAAAAAGATTGAAGGCTTAGTAGTCCGCTTGCATTCACCCACGTTCCTGAAAACCTCTCACTCAGCCCAACCACCTTCAGCTTTGAGGACTCCTCTGTTTTCCATAAGCAATGTGTGCAGCCTTAAGCATCTCCACATATGTGCAGTTAGTAGACCAATGTTTGTTGTTCAAAAAGTGGATGCTATAGTTTAAATCATTTATTGAACGCTGATAGCAATAAGAACTATGAGAAGCACTTGCATGTGCAGCTTCTTAAAAGTCATACCACAAACGATCGAATCCTTAATGTTACTGAAAAAGCATCGAAGTGAGTTCATATTCTACCAACGATATGAAAGCACTGTAGGAAACACAAGATTCACTCCCTGTGTTAAAGGAATTTACACACTGGAGCCACCGATAAGAGTCATATAAACTACCATAATCAAAGGAGAATGTGGCAACTTCTCTAAGAGAAATAAAATTAAGTGCAATAGGAGTAGCAGTCAGAAAGGAATTCATTCCAACAAAGAGCGTCAGGAAGAGCTACATAAGTTAAGTCGCCATTTAAGCTGAGTCGTGAAAGACGGGCAAGATTAGAAATAGGGAAAGCCAAGGGAAGTGCAGAATCTGCTTGGGACACAGAAGTAATTTCATTTGACTATAACACAGGGTATATTGAGGAGCAATGGCAGCCAAACCTGGAAAGACAGATGTGGCCCCATGGTGGAGACACATAGATGTCAAGCTAAGAGTGTTCAAGGTGTCATGGATGAAAAAAAGGACATTTTCTTCAGAGAGATTAATCCAGTGATCAGGGGTAGTAAAGTGGTGAAAAAAATAAAAGCAGGATATTTGAGGCGAGGGGTGGGGTCGTAGAACAGACTTTGCAATAGCTGAGGCAAGAAGTATTCAGTTGGTGCAAAAATAATTGAGGTGTAAAAAGTTAAAAAAACACTTGCAAAAACCGCAATTACTTCTGCACCAACCTAATAATACGTTGACTAAAGGTTATCAGTGGGAAAGCCAGTGTTAAGGGCTGAATTGCATCTACCCAAAATTCACATGCTGAAGTCCTACCTCCCAGTACCTCAGAATGGCACTGTATTCGGAGATGGGGTCTTTCACGAGGTAAATAAGTGATAATGAGGTCATCAGGATGGGCCCTAATCCAATCTGACTGGATCATTTTAAAGGAAGGAATTTGGAAACAGACATGTACAGAGGGAAGACCACGTAAAGACACAGGGAGGAAGCGGCCACCTACAAGCCAAGGAGAGAGGCCTCAGGAGAAATCGATCCTAAGAACACCTTGATCTCGGACTTCTAACCTCCAGAATTGTGAAAAAACACATTTCTGTGGCTTAAGCCACCAAATGTGCGGTACTTTATTATGGCAGTCTTAGCAAAGTAATACAAGAAGAAATGCACAGATATGAGAAACTGAGGGAAGAACCAATTCAGGAAAGTGAGCAACAACTCGGAGGAGGCAGGGAGAGGTGTAACAGTTGGCAAGATGTGAGTTCAGGCAGCCAGGAAATAAGGAGTAAGAAATAGTAGAAATTTAGGAAACTGGAAGAAACTGGTTTGAGGAAAAATGATAATTGAGTTTGAATAATGTTAAGTTTGAATTCTGACAAGACATCTTTACAAAGGTATAAATTAAGTAACACAAATGTAGCAAGGGAGCTCAGGACAGGGCTAAATTTTGGAGTCATCCTGAGGGATGTGGAAGTTGAGGCTTTAAGAATAGAAAAGTTGTTCAGTAAGTTTATGAAAAATATAGAAAATTGAAGACAAAAATTGGAGAAGCACCTAAACCTTACAGGCAAAGTGAAGAGACAGAGTCTACGAGAAAGGAGTGGTCAAGCGACCACAGAGATCATCTGATTTTATGGCAGCAAATACAGAAGTGACGGAATCACCACTTCTTCATACTTTGTTTTTCCGACGTACAAACTTCTGTCGGAGACCTGTAACATTTCAGTGTTTTTGCTCACCTGTTATTGCGTAATGGGACGCTCAGTGGGAGTCCCCTGCTGCGCCTGATCAGACTCATAGAGAAGGCCGAAGAGGCACTAAGTACACCACGTTACACAATCGCCACGATGGGAACTAGATGTCTCCCGCTGGGTCGTACTCAGAAGTTATAGAACCAGCCCTGCTATACCTCTCCTATTATAAAAACTGAAAGCTGGAAATGAGGAGGAGAGGGGATTTGAAAGAGCTAAGTCACCCATCTTATTAGGGAGTATAGCGTTTGTGGTGAAAGGGAAGAGAGTACTTCCCTACCCACCTCCATTCATAGGATGAGGCTGGGGTTGCCATAAATAAAAGGCCACCGTGTTATGTTCTCCAGTTAGATTCCTTTTAGGTGGTGGACTTGACCATCTTCCTCATCTGTGCCTGTCCAAATAGGACTGAAGAGACCTAGAGTGAGATGATAGGGCAGAGAATGACAGCCAGCGAGTGGGGCAGCTGGACCTCTCCCCATCTGGAGTGGAAAGGAAGTGTAAGTTTCCTATGGTCTAGTGGACACTGAAAAAGATGGGAGGGCTTGAGCTATCCATTCCATAAGCCTACCCACTGGATGAGGGGACCTCATCCCTTGTACCTTTTTTCACTCTGCATATAAATTCATTAACCACTTATTATATCCTCACCACTGTGCAAGCTTCCTGGAATAAACAGATGCATAGAA
Organism: Rhinolophus ferrumequinum; assembly: GCF_004115265.2. Lineage (NCBI taxonomy): Eukaryota > Metazoa > Chordata > Mammalia > Chiroptera > Rhinolophidae > Rhinolophus > Rhinolophus ferrumequinum. The sequence continues at coordinate 58,550,875 of NC_046288.1, forward strand.
CATAGCACTTATCATATATGAAAAACTAGTTTACTCAGGAGTCACAATTTTGTGAGGGCACCAACATAAAACGTGGGGACCTAACATCAAGGAGCTGTGATGATGAGAACTGCAAAGGATGGAGGAGGCTGATTTATGTGGATCCTTCATCTCAAGGTGGGGTGGTGAGATAAACTCACACCTGTCCCCAGAGACAGACGACATTTGAATCCTAGCCACATGGGGGGCATCAAATATCAGTCAGTATTGACCAGAAAAACAGTGACACCAACAAAGTGAAGATGAGAGCTGTGCATGCTCCACAGGACAGGGAAGGGTGGAGCTGGCAATGTTCAGAGCACATCCTCCCATCACCACCCCAAGATGAAGAAGGGGGATAAGGAGTAAAAAGCAGGTGGCAGCCACTCTTCCCCTTCATATCCTGGGAGTCACTAGTCAAGTCAGCCATGGGCAGAGGAGAGGAGATGAGATTTAAATTGACTTTGAGATTTAAACTCTAAACTAGACTGAATTTTCAATAAATGAATGTAACCAGAAAATTATGGTATCTTTTTAAGTTATCGTTAAGAAAAAATAAAAATTCAACAGAAGATTGAAGGTAGTGACTTGAAAATTTTTGAAAGTTTCATGTCGGTTCTCCCACAAAGCTGTGATGCCCCAATAAACTAATTGTATGTGAAATCCTTGTATGCTAAACACTGTGTTCTATACATTTGTTTATTCCAGGAAGCTTGCATAGTGTTGAGGACATAATGAGTCGTTAATAAATTTATAAGCAGAATGAAAAAAGGTCCAAGAGATAGTAATGTTTGGCCACCACTACAGAGAGACGGGGGATGACACACCTTAAGAAAGGCTTTAGGTTAGGAATTTGATCCTCACTGAGCAGTGGCAGAACTGCGGTCAGATCTGTAAGATAAAAGGTAAAAGAGGAGGTGGAAACCAATGAATTAGAAACAGTCTGTAAGTATAAATCATGCCTTCAAGGAATCTGGCAACAAAAAGAAGAGAGATGGGATGGCCCTAGCAAGTCAGAAGATCAAAGCCTTATAATATATCAACTTGAGCCTTTTTATATTTAGAGGAGGAAACCACTGAAAAGGGAAGAGGAAAAATTTGATGAACAAAGATATTAACTGATATCTTTTATGCCATTTAATACCATTCTTTTTCTTTAAATATTAGACTATTTGTGTCAAGCAAGCAGGTTAAGTACTAAATGGTAAAGTATTTTAGCTACCGTGTTTCCCCAAAAATAAGACCTAGCTGGACAATCAGCTCTAATGTGTCTTTTGGAGCAAAAATTAATATAAGACCCAGTCTTATTTTACTATAAGACTGGATATAATATAATATAATATAATATAATATAATATAATGTAGTATAATACCAGGTCTTATATTAATTTTTGCTCCAAAAGACGCATTAGAGCTGATTGTCCATCTAGGTCTTTTTTTGGGGAAACAGGGTATATCTAGTTAGCTTAATTATCAGATTCCTAATGACAAGATCTCAAATATTTGGGAAAGAGGGAATGATTTTGCTAGCAGTAAAGCGACAACTGCTCATCCTCCTGGATATTTCCATAAATTGTAAAGAGAGGATTGTGGTGGCAAAAAACAATGTAAAAAGTAAATATTTACTCATGTTTCTTATCTCCTCTCTTTGAGGCCAGAGGTTATGAGTTTTACAAAGTCATCCCACACAGTGCTAATCACAGCATGTTACATATTATAAGTGCTCAATGAAAGTTACAAATCAATTAATCATGAAAATTAACAATCCATTTACACTTGCATCAAAAAGAATAAAATATCTAAGAATAAATTTAACCAAGGAGATGAAAAACCTGTACAGCAAAACTATAAGACAGTGATGAAATAAAATCAAAAAGACACAAATAAATGGAAAAGATATTCTATGCTCATGGACTGGAAGAATTGATATTGTTAAAATGTTCATACTACCCAAATCAATCTATAGATTCAATGCAACCCCCATCAAAATTCCAAAGGAATTTTTCACAGAAATAGAACAAATAATCCAAAATTTGCATGGAACCATAAAAGACCCCAAAGAGCCAAAAGGATCTTGAGAAAGGAGAACAAAGCAGAAGGCATCACACTTCCCAATTTCACATTATATTACTAACCTATAGTAATCAAAACAGTATGATACTGGCATAAAAGCAAACACATAGATCATGGAACAGAATAAAGAGCCCAGAAATAAACCCACACATATACAGTTAATTAATTTAAAACAAAAAAAGCCAAGAATATACAATGAGGAAAGAAAAGTTTCTTAAATAAATGCTGGTGGGAAAACTAGACAGCCACTGCAAAAGACTGAAGCTAGACCCCTATCTTATACCATACACAAAAATCAACTCAAAATAGAATAAAGATTTGAATGTAGATCTGAAATCATAAAGTCCTAGAAGAAAACATAGGCGATAAGTTCCTTCACATCCGTCTTGGCAATTGATTTTTGGAATTTCGTCAAAAGCAAAGATAATCAAGTGGGACTACATCAAACTAAAAAGCTTTTGAATAGCAAAGGAAACCATCAACAAAATGAAAAGGCAACCTACCAAATGGAGGAAAATATCTGCAAATCATATATCTAATAAATGGTTAGTACCCGAAATATATAAAGAACTCAATAGCAAAAACCAAATAACATAATTTTTTAAATGGGCAGAGGATCTGAGTAGACGTTTTTCCAAAGACATACAGATGGCCAACACACATATGAAAAGATGCTCAACATCACTAATCATCAAGGAAATGCAATTAAAACTATAATGAGCTATCATCACCTGAAACGTGTTAGAATAGCTATTATCAAAAAGACAAGCAATAAGTGTCAGAAAGGAAGTGGAGAAAAGGAAACTTTTGTGTACTGTTGGTGGGAATGTAAAAGGGTACAGCCACTATGGAAAACAGCATGGAGGTTCCTCAAAATATTAAAAATAGAACTATCATATGATCCAGCAATCCCACTTCTGGGTATTTATCCAAAGGGAACAAAATCACTATCAGAAAAAGATATCAGCACCCCCATGTTCATTGCAACATTATTTACAATAGCCAAGACATGGAAACAACCTAAGTGTCCACCAATGGATGAATGGATAAACAAAATGTGGTATATACAGTCAATGGAATATTATTCAGCTGTTAAAAAAAAAGGATATCCTATAATTCCAGACAACACAGTTGGAGCTGAAGGCATTATGCTAAGTGAAATAAGTTAGACAGAGAAAGACAAATACCGTATGATGTCACTTTTACGAATCTGTGGAATCTTTAAAAAAAGTGAACTCATAGATGCAGAGAACAGACTGGTAGTTGCCAGAAGCGAGGGGTGGGTGAAATGGATGAAAGGGGTCAAAAAGTACAAACTTCCAGTTATAAGGTAAATAAATCCTGGGGATATAAGGTACAGCATGATGATTACATTAACAACACTGTATTGTATGTTTGAAAGTTCCTAAGAAAGTAGATCTCAAAAGTTCTGGTCACAAGAAAAAATATTTGTAAGGATGTGTGATAACGAATGTTAATTAAACTTATTGTGGTAATCATTTTGCAATATATAAATATATCAAATCATTATGGTGTACACCTAAAACTAGTATGTTATATGTCAGTTATATCTCAATTAACCTGTTTCCTCAATTGATTTTAGGAGAAGCTTAGCTTTAGATAAAGTTTCCTAATTCATTGTAATAATTTATGCTGAGCTTTCATACAAAGAACTATTTTAGACCCTGGGAATAAAATCATTAAAAAAGATATCATTCTTACTCCATGGAGCACATAGGCGCGCAAGAGGAGGAGAAAGCTACATAATCAGACAGTTATATACCCAATCAAGCAATAGATTGAGATGAACTGCTTCCTTTGGTTCCATGAGTTCACTCTATTCTATCTACATGCTCTGTTCTTATCAACAGTAGAAAATAAGCAATATCCTTTTTGGCAGATTGTTTTAATGGCACAATTCCTCCAATTTGCAATTTCTGCAGTAAAGAGTATGAGAATATTGCTCTGCTCCTTGACTTTGAGTTTATCCATGTGAATTGCTTTGACCAATAGAGTACTAGTGGATATAATGTGACTCCCCACCCCTCACCCCCCATTGACGTGCATATAGAGCTTGCCCTCTTACTTCTACCATTGCTGTAAGAACATACAAGGCCTAGGCCAGTGTCCTAAGAAGAGAAAGAAAGACATGTAAACCAGAGTAGCCCCAGACAGCTCTCCCTTAGATGAGCCCAGTCTAGAACTGCTGACATCCATCTGACGCACAAACATCTGAGCTTAATAAATGCTATTCGCTTTATGTCACAGAGATAGTGTGGCTGCTTGTCACACAGCATTACTGTAGCAATAACTGACTGATACAACTTTATATACACTTATCTTAATAGATCCTAATGCTCTGTTCATCTGATAGAATAGAATAAGCACTTCACATGGAATAAAAATGTAGTAGGATGTTCTTGGACATATAATTACGTGTTCCAATCTCAACAGTAAGAAACTAAAACATAATAATATGAATTGCATAAATGGAAAAACCAAGTGGAATACCAGTCCATTTCTTGTTACCAGACTTCTCATTCTGACCAAAGTGAAGTTCATGACTCAGCCTTAAGACCTTGCTAAAATTTACTATTTCCCATACTGTCATATTGAACAGATCATGACATACAGAAGCCAAGGAAAATAAATGAAATTCGTGTTTTACCGGGTCCCACATGCTGTGGTGTTTTCAAACCCACATGCATCCACCGAGAAGCACTTAGAATGTTTGATTCTGAAAACAAATCATAACAAGAATAGAGTAAAGAATAAAAATCAACTCAACAAGTCACCCCATATGTTTTTCATTTTCTTGTATTCTAAAAAGGAAGTGAATGTGGTATTGTATACTTGGCTCCCAGCATACAGACTTCCAGCTATTCTTTTTAATTTCATATTTACAGAGAGCCTTGTGTTACCCTCTGTATTGCCTCTGAAATAGCAACAGAAGTGAAGGAAATAATCCACCGAAAAGTAAATGTATCTTTCCTAGTGTAATGGGTTTGGACTCATGCTCCATGCCTAATACAATGATATTTTCTGTCATTGTACACAGGTTGCTGGGATCCACTACAGAGAACATAATGTACCTCCATTACAGGGAGAAGAGATCTCTGGCAAATCACTACTGCAGTATTGAAAGGAAACTCATTCAGATCCCTTTCTTTATTCTTTAAGTCCAAAGTAACATTTAAAGATATGTACACAGTCTGGATGCCTATTTAAAGTTAGCTATCTAAACAACAAAAAAATTTCTCTTTTTCGAATGTATAAAAAGTATAAAAACATCATATGTATTATAATATATGTATACATCTGTATGTGTAGTGTGTACATACATATATAATACATATATTTTATATATATTAAATGTGTTTATCCTAATATGGTTGTATACACAAACACAAATCATATACTTTCAATTGCGTCTTTACCAGGATTCTATACAAGGAATATGACAGCACTCTCCTCTTCAAATCTTTCAGAAGAAGACTGTTTCGGTTTTGTTTGTTTTTCAATTGTCCTCAGAAATACAGAGTCTATCATTTGTAAAAATGTAGTGCAGCTTCTGGTTATAGAAAAGCCATTTCAAAGCATTCTTCTGTGCATATAGAAATAAGAACAGATAAACATACTCCATCTTACGTATCTTACACATCAAATCTACTATCTCTGTAGTGAATTTAACAAGAAAGTTACGGTTCTTGTCAGCAGCACAGAAAATCAGTCAATTGACTGATTGAGACATTTTGATTATGAATGTGTGAATACTGACAGGTGCCAGAATTATTTTAGAGAGGCTAGTCTTAGACATAACTATCATGTACTATTAGAATTCAGACTTTTAGATGAATAGTATTGCTATTTTTTTGTTACTCATGGTCCATTTAATCTATTAACCACACACGCACACACACATAATATGCAATATAATATATATAGATATATATCACATATAGTCAAACTATATCCTTAAATATTAAATATTGAAAGCCACATGAAAATATTTTTTTAATTTCACGTTAAAATTTGAAACACCTAAATTCAAAGCCTATACACAGAGGGTGCCAAAAATGTATACACATTTTTAAAAAAGAAAAAACTGTATTAAAATTGTAATACTCAATATACACAGATAACAAAAGATGAATACAAGTCATATGTATACATTTTTTGGCATACCTGGTATTATTTTCATAAAACTCATAATATACAGGTGGTTTCTAAACCTTTATTCCATTTAAAATACCAGGTCAACACCTTAATCCAGAAACTAATTTCTCAGACTTAATATGCTGACCATATGCTGAGTAATTATTACAGATTCAAAGTGACTGATTCAACAGATGAACAAGATATTCATCTGTCAAAACATTTTATATTCCATGAAATAAAATAATTATCAAGTATCAGTAGAATGCCACCCTAGTATAAACTAAGATTATTTATAATACACACGAAACTTTAGCATGTTCCTAGGGTTATATCCAACCAATACGTTTTCTCATTAATAAAAATCTATTTTAAACAAGTTTTGATCCTTGATAACAAGACTTTTCATTGTTCTCGGATTGTATATATCATTAAATTAATTCTTTCTTGTGCTTTTATATCAAATGTTTGCTTTTACTTTGAACCTTTTCTATTTTATTTTACACCAGTTGTTTCAAAGATGAGCATGTGGCTCTAGCCAATGCTTACTTCTTTTGTAGAATTTTTGGCCCAACACAACAGAGCCAAAAAGGTCCTCTTCAGAAATAATTCATCTCTTCTCAGCTCCCTGAATAGTAAAACCAACTTTATTAACCACATCCGACTCTACCTATTCACACACCCACAAAACTGATGTGTAGCTATTAATACTATGCACTTCATTAGGAGAACACCAATGTTTAAGACTCATTACACTGTATCTCTCTCGCAGGCTTTTGACATCTGATTTTACTCTTTTTACATGTTCCAAAGGAACTTTATTATGAGATTGGTGAAAAAGTAATTGCAGTTTTTGCAATTTGTAACCTTTTAAACCACAATTACTTTTGCACCAACCTAATAGTATGGCAGAGAGACTCCTTTTATTTCTTAAGTTCATAGATAACTATGTAGAACTCACTGAACAATCAAGTCCTGCAGAGAGACTGTAGAGGACATCAAGAAAATGGATGTCACCCAGCAATAATAACACCCTGATTGCATTCTACGCTGGCACTGGAGCCTCACTTTTTAACAGACACAGCAAAGTGTTACAGATAAATCTGTTTCAGCTGTGATGAGAAAAATGTTTCAAAATCCGTATAATTACTATTTCTGCCATGCCATACTTACAATGCTTTGCAACTTAAATCCTTAATAATGCCACAAATGTCTAGGATGCTTCCCTGAAGACTTCTACCATGTAGATTTGTGAAGAATTTGTCAGATTCATGAGATTATGCTGGTACTTGAAACTAGGATAATAGAGTACAGCTCTTGATTTGAACACTACATACATCCTTGTACAGCATTTATAAATTGCAATTGGGGACTGAATTCATACTAAGCCAAATGCACACAGTCACTTGTACAAAGAAAATATATCCTGTTGGGAACACAGAGAATGTTTTGAACTATGGCTGTACAGTTAGAGAGAGCTGAACTGTTAGCCTGAGAATTTGATCAGAGTGGCCAAGTTCAGATCTTTGTTTCATCATGTTTTCTTGCTTTATAGCATTTGACATTGTTTAAAAGAATTAACCAGAATTTTTAAAGAATGAAAATGATCTTTAGTCAACTAGTTCCAAAAAAATGCCTGTTAATAATTTAATAAATTTTCTTATTTCTAACTTTAATTTTAAAGTGATAGTTGGTAAAATCCAATATATTCCTTTCAGGCTTCTACCACCATGATACCTAGTGGGAATTACATTTCTAAAAGTGGCACTATAAATGTAAATGAGCTATAATTCAATTATATTTTCCCCTTTGAAGCAAAGTTGTAATATAAGATTACTTTCCTGAAGAAAAGCCTAATGCACAACTTTTTATAGAAATGAACACAAATGTTAGATATTTTGATAACTATAATTCAGTGTAGTAATACAAGTAAGTATACTCCTCATAGTAGCCATTAGGGATGTTTGCAAATACTCTCTGGCTAGTTCTCCTTCGTGAATGTGTAAATGTTGTACTTACCCACCCCTGGGAAAACAGCAGGTCATGTGCCTTGATTTGGCTAATGAAATGTGAGTGAAAGTGACTAAAAGTCACTTGAAGCTTTAAAAGCCAGTGCATAATTTACCATATCTCTCTTTCTTCTGCCAGGGTACCTGGCAATGCTCAGGAAAAGGAATGCTCTATTAGCCTGGATCCTAGAGTAAGAATGCACTGCAGCAAAACCCCCAGCTTACCCGTTACATGATATACGTGGAGTGTCAACAAGAAACACAATTCAGTTATTTTAAGCTACTGATATTTGGGGATTGTGGATTATTGTAGAACCTAGCCTATACTAACTAATATACCCCTTTATATGTTAAAGTATTAAGCTTTCTAAAAATATCTGAATCATTCAGTAACCAATCACATACTCATAAATTTTGGCTTATTTTGAGGCAGCAATATATTAAATGGTAACCTCATTTTATCTAATATTCCCTTTCTATCTTCAGTGTCTCTCTCTAGTGGTTCCTTTCACACAGCAGTCAGACAAGCTAAAGCTTCACTACTGGTGAGATACATCCTATAACTTTGTTATGCCTTTTAGTTAACTTCTTTCCCTTGTCTTCACTGTCAACATTTCTGAAAGCATACTCTATGATCACCGACTCCATTTCCTATTTTACTTTATACATCCTGGCTTCCACTTCTTATACTTTAAGGAAAAACTTCTATCCATGAACTTCTAATTATCAAATTCATGGCTCTTTTATTGGTCCCCATTTTTTTTCAATTTTTCTTTCATATCCAGTGTTGACTATCATCCCTGATTCTTGCACCTCCTCCTCTTATATTTGTGAAATTGTATCACTTTGGTTTTCCCCTAACATAAGTCTTCTCTGTCTCTTTGTTGGTTCCTATTTCTCTACGTGTAAGTGTTCCTTAGAGTCCTTTTCCAATCTTTCACCTCTTTTCCATCTCTCCCTTAACAATATAATCAACTTGTACAGCTTCAACTGTGATTAACATATAGATGATTTCCACAACTCTATCTTCAACTTATTCTCTGCTTATTCCATTACTTGATACATATCTCCTCCCAGCCATAACTCTAGAACCACAAAAATAAATATTTTTTAAAATATCATCACTATCCATGAAAGAAAATACTGACAAATTGGACTTCATTAAAATTAAAAACTTTTGTTCTTCAAGACATTGTTATGAGAATAAAAGACAAGCCACAGACTGGGATAAGATATTTGTAAAACACATTATCTATCTATCTATCCATGCCTATATCTTTACATGTAACTGTGCATATATATACAAATATAGATATACACAGCTATCCATATAGCCATATATATGTGTGTGTGTGTATATATATATATATATATATATATATATATATATATATATATATATATATGAGAAAGAATGAGAATGGAAAGTGGCAGTAGAGGGGCAGGGGTAATCAAAGCAATAATACTCCCTTCCCACCAAAATCCCAAACTAAAGGAAATAATACATTGAAAATGCCTTCCCCAAGTACCCAAATTAATGACTGAATAAGACACATAAAAGCATATCATACTTAAATTTCAGAAAACTGTAGATAAAGAGAAGCTTTATAAAATTACAGATAGAAAAGTAGGACACATATGAAGTATAATCAGAAAGGCATTAAAATTCTTAGCTACAATAAAGGAAACTAGAAGACAAACATCTCAAATTTTTGAGCTAACATAATTTCCAACTTAGAATTCTTTAGTAACGAAAAATTAAATATGGCCACTGAATAAGGACACCCTCAAACATGAAAGGTCTCAACAAGTTACTTCCCATATACCCTTTGTCAGGAATTAATGGTGATGTAGTGCACCATTCCCAGAGACTCACCAAGGAAGAGGACATGAGATCCAGGGAGGATGGAGAGGAGGCATAGGCTACGCATAGGATGATGGTGAGGAGAAGCTTCAGGACAAGCTTCCCAGGCCTAAAGAACACCAGCCCAGAAGGGAGGAGTATTGAGAGCTCTGAGAAGGATGCCACCAAGAAAACAAGCAAAAAGAATCCTACAGGTAGGCTGCCTGAGTTTTTTGTTTTGTTTTGTTTTTGTTTTTTACCGTGGTGAGATGAACATGATAGCTTAGCAAAGGTTTTTATGGTGAAATGAATAGTGAGAAGTACATAGAAAAGTAAACAAAAATAAAGCAATGTTTAATGCCAAGAGGAAAAAGTAATCATAGAACACTACATAGCTCAGCAGTTACAAATTTCTATATAGTCATAATAAAATAATTATTGAATAACGATTGAACCACAAACAATAAAGCAATTACGTTGAAAGGGTCAGGAGAAGATATGTTTGTGTTGTGGGGGGAACAGTTGTAGGCATAGTAGAATAAAATATTCATCTTAAAAAAACAGATTTCAATAGAAAATGTGTGCAAACTTTATAAAATAAAAATACAGTCCTACGTGCATATTATTTAGACCTAGGGAGATCAATAACAAAACTGAAAAAAGCTAAGTAGTTTCAAGTCGTTGCTTCTATGAAATAGAAATTAAGGGTGGAGAGAGGATGGGGTCAAAAAAACCTATCTTACCATAAGCATTATGATTTCTAAAACTATATACCTACATTAGTATCATTTTAAAACGTAAAGGAAAACATTTGATCCTAAAGGATCCCAAAGCAAATCCCCAAATGGTCGGTTTACTCCCAGTTGGAATTTGACAGATGTTATCAGTTTTGCAACATAACTTGAATAATAATTCTGAAAATTTCTGTACCAAGGAATGAGGGAAGTAACAACCAAAAATCTCTTTACCCTCATGAATGGGAATAATAAGGACTTCTGGTTTGTGCACTCAGAAGTCAGAGGTAGGTTTCCACTGACCTTCACCCCTTCCCCACTGATTGGAACACTGACATGAGAAGGGAAAACAAGAACAGTCATGTTAGACCATGAAATGAAAGGCTTGCATTGAATACAGAAGACAGAGGGTCCTGGGTTCCTGATACTGTCAGGCTGCCAGACCACCCTGACCACTTACCAGACTTACAAGAGAGGATAACTACTTCTTTTTTGACTGTCACCATATTTTTAGATTCTCTGTTGCCTTAGGAAAACCTGCAGCCTATCTAATAAAGTTCCTCCTAACACTTTCCTCAATTATAATTCAGGGGCTCTTGACAACATATTTAATTTACCAAACACCTTTTTTTTCTAAGGAGTCCAATTCACGTCCCACAATTTTTTCATCATTTTTCTTCACAGCATCTCTGATGTAATATAGTAACAATGCTTTCAATTTGGCTCAACCCCCAGATTCCAGGACCAAGGTGCTCATGTCAGGCTGCTTTCTGCCCTGGAAAATAACATCTGGTTCTGCTTCACTACTGCTAGGCAAGCTAAATTTCCAGTTTTCAAGAAGGAAGAACAAGATTATTTTAACCCATTTTTCAGACAGATTCGTTTTCATTCATAGCCCTCTCAACTCACCAAAAATAGACTTACTATATCAGAAAAGTGATTTAATAGATAGCCACTTACATTTTTTTCCCTAAAGTTATCTTATGGCCCAAAATGGTTAATATCCTTCCACTGTACACAACTCACCCATAATAATTGTTTCCTCGTGTGATAAAAATAGGTGTAGATATTTATAGAGTATTTTCACCTCTTTGGAAAGAAAAGCACTACAAAACATAAACATTCTATGGCTTTCTAGTTTCCCTTGGCACCCAATTTCTCTCAGTATAAAAGGGGATAATTATACCTGCCACAAGCTATTTCATGCTGATGTTATGAAGATAAATGAGATAACCTATATATGAAAGCATTTTGTGCTCTTAGGAAGAATAAATGCACCTAAACCTAAGATGGTATAATTCTTTATAATGTTTTCCAGGGATTTTCTGAACAGTTCCAGAGAAGTCATTACCCACAACAAACTTTTGGCACCAAAGGACCACCTTTCTAAAAAAAAAAATTTCATCCCCTGCACCTGACAACACTTTTCCATTAATTGGGGGTAAGTCCAGATGCCGTTCTGTTTGGTCATCTCCAGGGCTCTAAAAGGATCCAGATTTCTCACTTCAATTTCTTGCACCAATGAAATGAACAAAAAGTCCTCTAAATCACAGGGGTTTCGGTTGACAGGTTAACAGTGAGACCCATTTCAATCAACTTCAAATGCAAAGCAGATTTGGCAAGAACCAGGGAGGGGATAAGTGGGAAAAGGAAAGCCCCAGTGGCAGTCTGACAACTCCCTCATGTCTACTGTCTGCTGCAATACATCAGCGACCCCCAAGGACCCGTCCAATCAGCTGAACTTGGCCTCAGACTTGACCAAATGGGGTTCTTTTAGTTGACATTCCTTAGTTGTGTACAGAAATCTGTTGAGATACCTAATTTCTGCAGAGAATTTAGAAATAAAAGTGTATGACTGCAAACAAAAAAGCCAGCATTTTATCCATCCAACCCATAAATTACATCCGTTAACCTGATATGCATGCATTAGTGACCCTAGTTAACATGTGTTTGCCCTCACACTGGGGTTAACTAACAGACTTCTTCACTTTTCTGTGAAGTGCCAAGTGTTTCTGGTGCCCCATGCTGTTTTAGGAAGTTGCCAAACAAAGAATCAGCAAGGAGTATGCCAGCTGCCGGTGGACCTCACTGTGTGTGTATGTGATACAGTTGGATCAGGCATCCCATATCAGATCATCAATTAGCTCTGGGGGTAGAGGGGGAAGCTTTAACATCTTGGCAGTCTTCCTGGAGCACAGTTAGAGTGATGTAAGGTAATATCAGAGTCTGAGTGGATTGTGAGAGGATTGTCCGAGGTCCTCTGTACAGTTCTATTCTCACTCCTGATGTTTCTATCCTGTCCCTGAGGCTTCTATCACTGACAAAACACTTAAGATGTAGCTCAGGGGTTGGATGTCACTTTGCATTGAAATTGCTCAAAATTCTAATATTGCACAGTTTTTCCTTAAGCAAATGTTAGTGAGAAAAGAGCAGCTTATTTGTTTAGATAATGTGGAACAAAACAGAGATAACAGGTTAATAATTGTTTTGAAATAAGCATTGAACATTGCCCCATTATTCAATACTTGTTCGAAATTTTTCACAATGAGTTAGTGATTACAAGCCATACTTGTTATTGCTCATTACAAAATATTCAAGGTGTTGAAAAAGTTAGAAACAAAGGAAAGTGGATATTTAATTTATAACTTATCCAAGTAGACATGTAGTTATATTTTGCAGATCAGGCTACCTACAGACTGCTCCCAATAACAACAGCAGAGCACGCTCTATTAAAGGATTGCTTTTCAATGTAACACCATGACACCAGGTGTTAAGACATTCTTAAATGACTTCCAAAATCACTGAAAGTCCTGGCCTGGTCTTTCTAAAGCAGGCCCATTTGTAATCACCACTTTCCCAGTGGTCATAAACTAGATGTTTTACAATTTAAAAGAGCACTCTGGAAAGAAAGAGACATACATATGTACCCTTTCTGCATGCCCTCAGCTCGTCAGAATAAAACATGCAATCATATGAAAAAAATCACATTACTAGAATAGCTGAAATATAACAACTATGAAATGAACCTTCCGTTTTATCTATGACATATCAGTCTGGGTAAAACTGCTTTGGCTGGAGAAATGGGTTCCTCTAGCTCTTTTCAGCTAGGTCTTATGCTTCTGAATACAGGCAACCCACTATGTCAAAAATAATGAAATCACTTAGCATACTGTTGTATTTGTTCCACATGCATTCATTCAACAGGCATATACTGAGGCATCTCTTTTTAGCAGACACTGTTCCAGACCGAGTTGCAGCCTCTACCTCACTCTGCCTAGCAGAACTTGCAGACCCACGCAGGCAAAATTATTTTTTCCAAGAAGGAAAATACAGAGGGTGTCAAAAAAATATATATACATTTTAAGAAAGGAAAAATCTGTATTAAAATAGTAATACTCAATATATACCGATAACAAAAGATGAATACAAATCATGTGTATACATTTTTTGGCCCCCGGGTTTTAGTAAATAAGAAAAAAGTTACATTTTTAGATCTCATTGAGGTTGTTTAAAAACAGGAATTTTTCTCAAAGTTAATCAGCATAGTGGATGATTTTAGAATTTTTTTTTAATTCCAATACTCAGGTTTATGTTATAAAAAGACTATTAATTGTATTGAAGACACTACAAAGAATCATACTATGAAGGAAACGTGGTAACTGAAATATTTTTGCTTCCGTTTCAGAGAGAAGGAGACACACATATACAGGAGTCGCACAGCTTTCCTTCATCATACCACATTGAATTTCCTTAATGCTGAGCTACACGTGACAGAAGCCTCTCACAGGGGACACAAGGTGCCCAGAATACGATCATTTCCCTCTCCATCTTCTCTATTCTCATTTACATGCACAAACGCAAACCAGACTACAGTATCTCTTACACTTTCTACCTTCTTGCTTAGCACTGTCCTGGGAAAATAGGTGGTATAAAATGAATAGTAACTAACTGAAATATTTTATTATTGCACTAGTGGTTATATTCAGTGACTGTATCTTCCATGTATAGGATAAAGAATGTTAAATAAAGGCAGCTTCTTTGCAGATTCTCCTCCACTAGATATCTACTGTTAAAGCACGATGACTTTTTATTAATATGTTCAAGTAAATTTAACAGCCTAAGAGAGTTCTATGCAATAAAGAATGACCCAGAAAACAATGTGTATAGGCTGCTCCATCCATAGTCAGAATAAACTAGAATCTATTTCTGTTTCCAAAAGCAAGGGACAATACCGAATGGTAAGGACTTCATTTTTATTATACCACACAGATGATAAGAGATTATGCCAGAAAAAAAATGAGAGGTCCTGATGCCGTGTTTCCCTAAAATTAAGATCTAACCGGAAAATAAGCCCTAGCATGATTTTTCAGGGTGTCATCCCCTGAACATAAGCCCTAATGCGTCTTTTGGAGCAAAAAATAATATAAGACCCGTTCTCATTTTCGGGGAAACACAGTTAAAAGGGAAAGGCCACAGGCCTGCCTTTCTGTTGCTGGAATGATACAATATGAGAATTTGTGATAGACGTCTCCACTTAACATTCTTCACCATATAAAAAGAAGAAATATTTTCTTTTTACAAATAATAATAGAGATGCATAATCAAAACCCTTTTGAGACCACTGACAAAGGGTGGCTTGTTTCTGCCCAGAAGTGGTGACGCCTTCAAGTTTACTACAGGGGATTCATGTGCTAGTATGTACCTAACAACAGGGAAATTCTACAGAAAAGCTAACTGTCAAATCATGGTATCTGTTGACTTGATTCTATTGTTTTGGAGTGTTACCTACAGATTCCAATCTAAGATTACAGAAGTGATCAAGTACCTATATTTTCACTGAGACAATAATAGTCTTCCCCATTCACTGTAAGAAGTATCTGTTGTAGATTATTGACAGATACAAATTATTTGACATTCCTCCCGTTAAGGGGTGAGGCCTACGTTCCTGCCCCTTACATCTGAGTGGGCTCTGCAACTGACCAATAGAATATGGCACAAGCAATACTGAGCCAGTTTCCAGTCATGGAAACTGGCTTAATATGCTGGAAGTTTGTATTTCTTGTCGTCTGGAATACTTGCTCTTGGAATTTGGCTGCCATGCTGTTGAGGAAGCCCAACCAGCCCAATGGCGAGGCCCATTTGGAAAGGAACTGAGAACCCTGGTCAACAGCCCCGGTTTCACTCCCAGCCAACAGTCAGCACTAACTTGCCAGACATGTGAGTGAATCATCTTAGAAACAGATCCGAAGCCCCAGTTGAGCTATCCCAGTTGACTCCACATGAAACAAAGACAGTTCAGTCCAAACGGCAGGTATGTGAGCAAATGAAATGATTGTTGCTAGTTGAGAGGTAGCTTATTACACAAAAATATATAACCAGAACAATGTCCTAACCTTAGCTGTCCAAACTGTAAACTTACTTTAATACTGCCTTTGTTCCCCAATAAATTAAAGATAATGAGTTTCATCGAACATGAGAACTCACATCTTATTTTAATTAACCCACATCTGGTTTGATCTAGTTTTCAGACAAGTAATGCAACACAACTCTGGTATGACATTCTATCACATAAATAGAAAAAAAATAATGTCCTATACACGATAACCTTCATCCCTGAAAGTGACCCTGCTGTCACACATCAGAGGCTGGCGTCCTATAGTCATGATGGATTAGCCTCAAGCTATCCTTACCCTTTTGCCTGGATTCCCTCTACAATCAGTGACACATACTGGTGAGATTTTGATCTGTGATCAAATGGACAGTGTGTGGCCATGAAAGACAATAAAATTTCAGACTCACAGGTACCAAATCGGTTTCATTGGCCTTATAAATGGTCCACTTTAATCAAATTAATCCCAAGCAAAAAAATGATAATAACAGCAAAATATATTGGAAATTTAATAATATCAAGTAGGCTGTTTCATACAATAGCATTACAATGAGATTCTATTGTAGTAAACCCAAAAATTGTAGAGGGAATATAGACAGTATCATTCCCTGACTTTAATATTTCATATTACATAGTTTATAGGAAACTGGAAGTGGCTACAAAATCAATCTACATTGTTTGTGTATAAAACCTGTAGGACTAAGAAAAGTTCTAGATTACCAACTTTGTTAGAAAAAGTAATAAACAGTAGTTTTACAATTATTAAAATGTACATATTTTATTTCCTAACAACAAGACTTTGATAGTCTCAGCTTGGATATAAAAAAAAAAAAAAATCTGTAAAACAAGTTTCATGTTGGAGGAGGGCCAAATGGAGAAAAATAGTATCAACATGAGCTAAAACACACCACAAAAGGGAAGCAAGGAGGCGTCTAATCCTCGGCTTCAGTAAACCAGGAGAGCATCAGAACTGGTCATGGTTTGTCTGTCAAAGGTGCCAGATAGGAACTTCACTAAGCACTCAGGGAATGCCAAGGTTGACCTTCACTCTTAGCATGGCTGCCATAGCACTAGAGAGAAAGACCTTGTCGGGTTCCACTCTGGTTTAATCTGGTTTTTGGACTAGTAACAGATGCGTTCCATAAATTTTGTTTTAACATGATATACAAGAAAAGCTAAATATACAATCTGCCTGTGTGTCTGGAGGTTTTTTTTCCTCAGCTTGATGCATTGCCTTTTGATGAACATTTAGCTCAGCAACTTTTATTTCTGTGTGCTAAGGAATTTTATAGTTCTAAAAGAGCTTTTAAATCCTTTGGCAGAGATTCATTCATCTTAGTAAAACAATAGCTGGCAGATATACACAGTCTACAGGAAATCAGGGTAACAACTTGAGTCGTTTTCTAGGTGAGCTATTCAGCAAACTTTGATTTGTCCTCTACAAATTGAAGATTTGTTTTCTTAAATGAAAGTACATGATTTTCTTTTATTCTATATTCTAAAAGTCAATAAACAAATCATCAAGTAAAATGTGTCTTATACCCGCTTTCATAATTCACATCTGGGCTGTGTAGCTCGCAATAATATTTTCCAACATAATATTTCTGTAAAAATAACCCTAAAACATATTAAATCAAGAACAAAATATAGTTTACCTGGGATTGGCCATTAACACTCATACTAAAAATTTTCTTACCTCTCTGTAATTCTCATACATGACCTTTACTGAATACGCTATGAGTATTTAGGAAATGTCTTTTAAACAACTGATGAAATTACATTCAATTCTTTTGCCTAGAGAGGAGCAGGAAATATACCAATATACCAATCACCTGCTGGCTCTTTGTTATCCAAGAATGTTTCTGCATTGTATCAGAATTTTGAGAGGCAGCCCTATAACATACAGTCCCGTGAGGACAGAAGCTGCCCTTTTGGCTTACCATTTTGTATCCCCTGCCCCAAGCCCAGTTCTTGGCACACGAAATACTTAGCACATATTAGTTGAATGAAGACTTCAAGAGATATTCCTCAAAGCCATCTTGTCTACCTTCTAAAATCAAACCTGTATCTGCACCACTCCTCTGATTTAAGGAATTATTTCTGGGAAGATCTTTTTAATATATTACATGAGTGAGTCAGTACATTGGATTATTGATAACCAGCAAAAGGTTCAGACATGTTTGTTTAGCAGAGTAGATAGCTGGCACTGACCATCCTGTCTGAAAATGTAGTTCCCACACATGCCATGCCTGAGCTATCCCTGTAACTCTTGATCTTCTTTCTGTGCTTTAGTCATCTTTGTTGACAGTTATTATCAAAGATGTTTCATATAGTTAATGTCTTGATTGTCTGTCAACTCCTAATGGAATGTAAGTACATGAGGCAGGGATTTTATTTCATTCTGTCCTGTACCCCCAGTGCCTATGACAGTGCCTGGCACACAGATTTCATTGGATGGATGGATGGATGGATGGATGGATGGATGGATGGATGGATGGAACAAGATCCAAAGATAACAGAAAACAAATTCAGTAAGCTGCTATAGAAAAGCTTAGGAAATGAAAGATAATACATGGGTGTTATGGGTTGAATTGTGTCCCCAAAAAAGAAAAGTTTAAGTCCTAAATCACTGGTACCTATGAAAGTGAACTTATTTGAAAATGGGGTTTTTGAAATATAAATTAAGATGAGGTCATACTGGATTAGAGTGAACCCTAATCCAATCTGACTGTTGTCCTTATAAAAAGAAAAGACACAGACATACAGAGAGGGAAAACAGCCATGTAAAGACAGAGGAAGAGACTGGAATTATGCAGCCATAAGCCAAGGAACACCTGGGGCCCAAAGCTGGAAGAGGCAAGAAAGGATCCTCTCCTGGGGACTTCAGAGGGCGAATGGTCCTGCCAACATCTCGAGTTCTGAATTCTATCCTCAAGAACTGTGAGAGAATAAATTTCTGTTGTTTTAAGCCACACAGTTTGTGGTATTTTGTTACAGCAGCCCTAGGAAACAAATACAACTGGTATATTAAGGAAAGGAAGGGGTCTCAAAAAAGGAGTAAAAGATCTAAAGATACTGAAACATTTACCTATATATTTAACCAAAGCTGGCAATAAAAAACGAATAAAATATTTACCAGAAGTTTTAAAAAGGAAATTCAAAGAGCAACAGGGAAAATTATTCTTTCTTAAAATTATTTTTCTTGGTTTATTAACTTGATCTCTCTTAGCAAAAAAATCTAATTTTTATGCCAATGTTTGCTTAACAAATGCTTCATTTTGTATTCTTAAGGTCTTAAGAAATAGGACTTCTTATTAATAGGCTAATATTTTCTCTTAGATGACAGAATAGAACTCTTCAGATTGAAGGTATCTAATTTTTATTACTTTTCTTATTCTGTTAAATCGACTAGTTTGCTATTATGAATTTTTCAAAGAAGAGATCCCTAACAAAGATATTTTATACTTCATTAAAGTTATTTTCAATTAAATCATTAAAAAGTTTCCCAACTTAATAAATTCAAATATTATTTTTCAAACTATTTACTTGGTAAAAAATAATTGGTCCCTGCTCTTTCAATTAAAAAAATAAAAAGCTATTGAAAGTCAACTGTAGTAAAATTTCTTTTTTAATTTAAAAATAAAATAAAATAAAAAGTTAAAATATATCTTTAAACAGATAAATCAAGAGGTGGTTAGCTTTATAAAATATGTTTCACTTTATAATGGTAATCTCTGGGTGGTAAAACTCCACTATGTATTTAAAATTATTCTATTTACAAAAATTTAATTTTCGATTTCCAGGAATATCACTACTATAGGTACTGAGGTACAAACATGAAATGGAGACATGTTCAAGCCAGTCCCTTAGCTATTATCAGACTTATAATGCAGGTGGAAGAGATATTTAACATAAGTTCATCAAGAGAAAATTGGGACTACAGTGAGACACCAGAGTTTCTGTCCCATTTAGCTCTAACTGATGAGGTCCTTGAGTATACTTTTATCACCAGTGCCTTCAAATCCATTGAGGGTATTTGGCAAAATAAATTTTAATCAGTTAAATAAAATCCAATATAATCTAATAGTTCCAAGATACTGCTAAGGAACCAGGTGGGGGAGTGTGCAAATTTTGTTTCATTTGGATTTTTCACTGATGTCTCTAACAAGTAGAAAGTTATCTTCCCTTCTCATTTCATTTTGACTTTCTCCAAGTCCACACAAAATCTGAATACTTGATGGAAACTTTGCCAATAGCATTAGCATGTTATGACATGAAAGTGTTAGAGGTTAAGTAAGAGGTTGTAATTGATAATGGTCTTGGTAAGCCTGAAAGAAAGAGAGGGGGAGAGGTGGGAGACTGCAAAGGTAATTTCAACATTTTGGCAAATGAGTCAATCAAACAGATGTGGCTTGTTTTACAGCCTGTGCAGAACCTAGATAAGACAATCTCTCATAAAAATGAAATTCTCGGGAACAATAGTAAATCTGTAATTCGAGTGTATTGGGGTTTACAGAAAGGTCAAGGAAAGAATTCCTTAATGTAAGTTTTACTTCTCTTTTGAAAATTATACTAGATTTTTAAGCGAATTGTCCTCTGGAAGCTATGAAAGTTTTCCCAATCTCTCTCAAATTTTCTTAATATTAGAATTATTCCATATGTCTCTTCAATTATACAATATTTACCCTTTTGGCTACTAAAAATCTGTTGGTTTTTATCTTAATGGTAGTATATTTTAGGTGTTTACTGCGGCTGTTTGTTGGAGGGTATTGTTTATTCTTTTTTGTTTGGGTTTTTTTTTTTTTTTTTTTAACAAAATCCAACATCTCAACTACCTATTCCTATACCTATACAAGTAAATATTTCACCCTTCTATACTAATTCTTCAATTAAAAAAGCTTGGGGCTTTTAGAGTGAGGTTAGGGTATAATCTGTGTAACTGAGATATTAGTCAAAAAGTAAAAATACACTAGATGGAAAGGTTACAGGTAAAGAAAAAAAGATTTAGGAATTCAAACTAACAAAAACTACACTGTTTCAAGTGAATCTGATAGTTGTAGAAATTTTTAGTTTATTACATATGAATTAAAGAACTAGATACACAATAGATTTGTAATTCAAATCCTTTTTCTAGCTACAAAAAAATTGCATTCAGATTAATATTTTTCCTCTGAATATACAATACTAAATAACATCTAAATAGAAGGTTAATTTAGTGATGTACTGCAAGGAGGACAAAGGTTATTTGACTTAGAGAAATAAAAGAAAATTAGTTTGAGCTAAGACATAAAAAAAAGTTGCATAGTAATAACAAAGAAACTGCCAATTATAATGATTTATCAACTGAATGAAAGGAAAAGAGATTTTATTATGAAATGTCTTTAAGAAAAATCACATTCAGTTTTCCATTCAACTGGAACAAATTAGATAAAGTCTAGATTTTTTAAAGGATATGGCATTTACATTTAGTCAACTGATTTTTGACAAGGTTGCCAAGACCATTCAATTGGGGAAAAGATAGTCATTTCAATAAATGATGCTGAGAAAACTAGATATCCACATGTGAAAGAAAGGGGGTGGGATATGAAGGATGGAGGGGGAAGGAGGGAGGAAGGAATTGAACCCCTACCTCGAACCATATACAAAATTTAATTCAAAATGGCTTATAGAACTAAATGTAACAGTTAAAACGATAAAACCTTAGAAGAAAAAAAATAGAAGCAAATCTGCATGAATTTGGATTAGGCAATGTTTTTTGTTTTTGTTTTTGTTTTTTAATATGGTACCAAAAGCACAAAAGACAAAAGAAAAAAACAGATAAATCAGATATCAAAATTTAAAACTTGTGCTTCAAGGATCATCAAAAATGAAAAGACAGCCCACAGAATGGGAGAAGATATTTGCAAATCATGCACCTGATAATGGACTTGTATCCAAAGTAAAGAACTTTTAAAATTTGATAATAAAATTATAATCCAATTTAAAAGTGGGCAAAGGATTTTAATAGACATTTCTCCAAAGACATTATACATATAGCTAGTAAGTACATGAAAAGATGCCTACTACCAAAAGAACACTGTTTTCTTTCAAGCAATGTAACTACAATTGATGTGGAGTCCTTTCTTGTACTTGGAAGTAGCATTCCTTGCTATACTTTTCCACCATGATCTTTTTTAAAGTAATATTCTGTATGGTTTGTACATAAAATAATAGTAACAATCAATGCTCTTTATATTTCTTCCAAATGAAATTTAGATTTTCTTTGACCACATTTTAAGGCTAATTCTGTTTGTTCCTTTGGCTATCTAACCATTAATACAACATTTATTTGAAATATACCATAGCTATAATAATAATATGATAGCTAATATTTTTAAGCAATTATTATATGTTAGACACACTTGTAAGCCCTTTCTTGTGGATTCATTTTTTAAGCTTCAAAGCAACCCTAAGAGGGAGATACTACTAATATCCTAATTTAGCAGATAGAAACACAAGCTTTGAAATGTGTAATGCAATGATCTCAAGTATGTCAGCTTGGCTATAGGTAGGATCTGATAAGCCACAAATTTTGTCATGTGAAAGTCACATGTAATCTGTCTTCCATTCCCATAGCTAGTAAACGGTGGGGCCAGCTTTGTTCTTAGGTGACCTGGCTCCAGAGCCTATGACCTGATGCACTATTGTATATGCATGTCTTTTTTGGAGGTATGTTTTTCTCCCCAAATTGGCTTACTCATATAAATAATCAACAACAGTACCATGGATCAACTAAAAGTTACACAGTAAAATCATTTTTCAGTTGCCAATAATGGTGATGACACATTTTAGGATCAATCCTGTAATATGGGTTCCTCTGTTTGACAAAATGTGACTTGAGGCTCCACAATACTTTGTAGATTAGGAGACATGATTTATTATTGTACTATAGTAGAAAGAGTTACTAAATACTAAAGTCCTGCAGAATCAATTGCTTTTTTTTTTTCTATTGGCTTTAGAACTAAACTTACTCTTCATGGCAGCTAAACAAGGGAAGTCCCGTGAAGGTTATAAATTCTATCCAAACTCAGGACAATCTAGCCTCTGTCTAGATTTTTGTCTCCACCCATTTCAGATTGTGATATAATTTGTCACTCTGCCATGTCCTTGTTCAAATTATGCAGTCTTTATTCTCTCCGCTTTATTCTCTTATGGCAGAAGCCACGTAAGTCTCCTAACTTCAGGATGTCGAGTACATATTCTTACCCAATGAACTACTTTTGAACTTCTGTTGATTTGAACCTAATATATACAACACTAATTTGCATCTTATTCACTTCAGAAAAAATTCACACTTTTAAACATGTATTCCTGAATATGTAAACTCTGTACTGACCTAGCAAGAATGACCAAATTGGTAGCCACCATTTTCATGGGAGTTTTTGCTCTAATGAGATCATACTGATCTCTAAAATTTAAATCAAAAATACATTTGGACTTAAGACCCAAGTGATCATTCTTCCTCCTTTATAGTATCAGCTACCAAAGCAGGTTCATAGTTAGAATACCTCTGTGAGACTCTGGATGCCTCACAAGACTTCTGCAATCTATTGGGTCTCCATTAGATTATCAACCTAGTTATAAGTGGAATCTGATTAGTCAGTTATAAATTGCAGAAATTAGTCAGAGGCAAACAAACTTAATTTTCTATTAATGAGCTAATATAAACTTTACCTGGGCAAATTGTCTATGACTAGCAGTTGAAATTCAACTGGAAAAGCAAGGAAGCCAGTCCAGAAGGCTTTACTTACAGAATTATCAAATCATGATAAGATAAAACTAGAAGGAAATGTACAGATGATCTATAAATTCATTGATTTGTAGGTGATAAAATTGACGTCACAGAAGATTTGATTTACGCATGACTAGATTTCTGGGTTCTTTTATTTCTAGTGTACTATTCACTAATTCATACTGTTTCTCACTTCTCAGAAGCCAGTACAGTTGACCCTTGAACAACACAGGTGTGCACTACGTGGGTCCAGTTACGTGCAGATTTTTTTCAATAAATGTATTTTCTCTTCCTTGTGATTTTCTTAAAAACATATTTTCTTTTCTCTAGCTTACTTTATTGTAAGAATAGAGTATGTAATACATATAACACCCAAAATATGTGTTCATCAACTGCTCATGTTATTGGTAGGGCTTCTGGTCAACAGCAAGCAAGTAAGTATCAAAAAAAGTACTGAGACAAAAATTATTGAAGTCGTGTAATTACCACTTTTTACCCTCAATCTCCATGCCATGTTACCTGCCTCTTCCTCCCACTCTCCCTCCCCTGCCCACCCTCCAGCATCCTGCACCACCACTCTCTATGTCATCCCCCCAAAAAGCAAACATAAACCTGGAGATGATTTTTTAGTTACTTTTGAGCTCTCCTATGCCATGCCTTTATTTTCATTAATACCTGTCTGTCATTCTCAATGAGCTTGAGAGAAAATTGTATATCCTAGTAAAAGCTGCCTGCCTATGACTTTGCATAGTTTAGTTTTGCTTACCCTGCCGGAAAAGACTAATACTTTCTTGATGTCCAAACTATAGTTACAATTTTAGTTTCTTCTTGAGATTGCCTCCTATGTGACATAAAATTACAAAATATCAATTTAGCTTCCAATAAGTCAACTTCTTTGTACCCTACAAAACAAAAAGTCACGCTAGAATGAAAATGGTTGTGTGTTTATTGTTTCTATACCATTACAATCTCCTGAAAGACAAGTCAAGTTTATTTGTATTTATGTTCAATACTGTGATGGGAAATCTATATGCATTATTTGTTTTCTAATTTGAAGTAGGCTACAAGGTACCATATGTGATTTATAGCCTTACTTCTAAACTAATAAAATCAACAGACCCCATATCATAGTCATCAATTGTTTCAAGTTCTCAGTCAATTGAGTCTTTGTATATTCTATAAGGGAAAAATTCATCAAAATAATACTATGAGAAAATCTCTGTTTTCTGGAAGACATTTAGTATGATGTCAGCCACTTGAACTGTAGTTCTTTTATTGGTTCATTACATTTTATTTTAAAGATTAACTGATTTTGCTCTTCAGTGAATCCATATTTCTGAACCTGAAGATTCCTTGAGATTAAACAGACATCCAGTTCACTTTAGGTACTTGTGGTTTATCTCAACTGATGAGATATTCAGAAATAACTCTACATAATAGACTTTTATGAACAAAGGCAACTCAGACTAGACACAGAGACTATTTAAAAAGTTTTTCACCAGGCACCCTGTGGTTACCCCAGTGGAATGCAGAAAATTCTACTGTTGTTTTTTAATGAAGATTTGAAGACTGAATAAATTGGACAAAGTATCAAGTATGGTAATAATATTTTTGATATATACATAGTATTATCTAAATTGAGTAGATTTTTTTTCATAAGTATATAGAAATGTGCTTTGTTATTAAGACCAAATCAAATCTCACTAGGATAACGTCACTAAGATTACTATAGTAGAAAAAGTTCAAAAGTACTTTATTGAAATCTAAATTCTGGAAACTACATTCAAATTCCTTTAGGGCACAAGGAAACCATTTTCTTTGTTTTTAGTAACCAAACATAATATGATTTATTTCCTGTAATATTGGTTTTTAAACCAATTGGTTTTTAAACACTGTTTTTAGTGTTATGTTGTTTATGCATTTTCTGCATTTATAATTCTTCTGAAATGAATATAAAATAGACAAATATCTTACTAGTATGTGTGAGTATTTTTCCAGAAAATTTTATGGCTGAAATATAGAACCAAGACTGAACAATGTGCAAACTGAATGTAAGAATGCTTCTTTAGAGCCAAAGGATAGACCTAGGGAGCAAGAGTTTCCCAACCTAGTTCAATGTCTTATATATATCAGTTCTAAATAATTTGTGGTGAATAACTTATAAAACTACATTACCCTTTGTGTGAATAAATTTACATTGAAAACTAAGACAGTTTCAAATCTTTTCAAGTTTGACTAATCTCCATTAAATAAGAGTAGAATGAAAATTCATGCAAATTTCTCTGATGAGTTCTGAAAGTGTCAAACCAGATTTTAAAATCTATAACTGTAGGGATCACATCAAATTACAAACTTGTTTGAAATAGTAATGGATGAACTCACAGTTAAAGTTTACAAGAATTTGCCGAAATATATCTGAACCCAGCAGGCTTCTGTCGTCCTTACAACACATGATGTAAATGCTTCATTTTTAATACTTAAAAACATATATTCATATCTGTTATAACAAAAAGTGAGTAAGAAATAACTCTTTCAACACTTCTATTATTTCAAGCAATATTTTTTTTGAATATCAGATTGAGGACACTGCAATGCTGTTAACAGTTAGGAGACCCAATGCATACCTTCTGTAGAAAAGGCTCCAAGCCAACGGCACTGAACAGCTAGCTGCCTTGGCCTTCCTTTCACTGATCAACGTACTAAATGTATGAGCTCATGATCATATCTGAATCGTAAAGACTTTATTAATCAATAACTATATGTTAATATTTATGTCAGTCTTCTGCAGTGTTATAAATTTTAAGGACGTTGTATGCCAAAAAAAGCTTTTTAAATACCCTCATAAGCACAGAGTCAACAGCCAATGTTGCTGCTATTATAAACCCTTAAAAGGAAGGGAAATAAAGTGGGTGCAATTCTCAACATAATGGACATAAGTGCTTCAAGAGAAACTAATAAAATTTTTTTAAAAAACCATTAAGTCACATTTTTGTAATTATACTTATTATCATGCTTTATAATTCAAGCATAGTATTTCAAATTATTCTTTATTCTTTAACCTCAATCGTAATACTTCTCAACATTTGAAACATTTATATCAGAGAAACTTGATGAACTAAAATCTCATTTTTATAAGCTTTAGCCCCCTACTAAGTATTTATAAGAATTTATGTTCTCACCTCAATAAGCTTTAATTTAAAAAAAAGAATTTATGTTTTCAATAATATTAACCTACTTAATAATTTAATAGTTACTCTACAGATAAACATTTTAATATGTTAGCTTATAAATTCCATCTCCCTTTATATTAATGTTAAATGTAGAATTTAGAATCCTTACTTCACACACCTAGTCAACTATTTCCTCACTGACCCAAGAGAGTTTTAAAAGGTCATGTTGTCTTCACAGCTATAAACCAGACATACTCCCAAAGGAGGCTGTCAGTCCTGAGCTCAAGTGAAGTAAATCTATATTGTTGAGTGGAAAAGCTGCATTGTTGCTTTTGGGTTTTGTTTTGCATTGTTCTAAATAACTCCCTGGCTAAACAGATTCTCTACAAATCCACTTTATTGTTTCAATCACTCTGTCTTGTATACATCTTAAAAGACATATGATTTGTTTCATTAAATAAAAATGATTAGAACAAATAAATAAATTTTAGAAATGAGTGCTTGTGTGTATGTGAGTATTAGGTATATGTGTGTTGTATTCAGAGGGCTAAGTGGGACTACAGAAGCTACTCTCCTGCCTTCAGTTGATCTTACAGATAAACCAACTCAAACAGACCAAGAATTAATTCTTGAAGGTGGGATATGTCACTATCTTTTCTTAAAATGCTTTAAGTCCATACGCTATCAGGAAATGCTTCTTTATTCCCAGCCTAAATCTCTTCATGCTATAATTTTTAATTTTCTGTCATCTATAGAAATAAAATTTTAAATGTTACATAGCTATAGACATTTGCATCTTTCCAATCCATATCAGCCTATTAGGCCACCATTTCAGACCTTACCCAAAAATAAATTTACTATTCTAATATATCAATTGTAACCAGGCAGGCCTCAATTTCTTCTTAAGTTTTCCCTTAGAATTTTGGGGTGCATTTTTACATGAGAATATTAGACTTTGTTATTATACTCCAAGTTCACTTAGAAAACTGCACTAAGGATTATTCTGTGTCCTAAATACTGACTTTAGAACCCTAACTCCCCAAAATTTAGGAGTATGGGGAATTGGCTGATGGGAGTTTCCAGCAGCTGGTCGTATCCACAACCAAGTTAGGAAAGAGTCCTGAGAGAAAGGGAGTGGAGCATGTCTCTCTCACTCCCACCTTGATATTAAGAGGGAAATGAAATTGTATCTTTATCTGTGTAAAGATGATGATTCCCTTCCTATAACACTGTAAGCTCCTTATTAAACTCAAAACTCCACAGAATACAGGAAACTGTGTCTTGGCTACTGTATTTACTTGTTAAGTCCTATTAGTAAGTCTACTGCCTAACAAAATGTATTGTACCTCACCTCAGTACAGGTATTAAATGATTAAGTATTAATATTCCATGTTTATTACTAAGTAATGTCTTTTACAGCCAGGCATAGCATGCAAACTAGTGGTTGACTGGTGTTGAGTATAAGACATAAATATCAATGAAGATATATGAATTACATATCTATGAATATACCTTATCTACTAATTTTGAAATATACATCTCAGAATTTATATCATCCTCTTCTAAGTAAACACCGTTAAGTACCATATTGATAGTTATTTCATTGTTATTAATATTTTCTGAACTCCCATTTTGGAATTCTAAATATTTTTAATATCCTCAGTGTTTTTTATCCTTTAAGAGTGCACATGATTTTTAGAAATAGTTACAGTTATTCTTAGCCAGGACTTGTGATAACAGTGACAAACCTGATGGATAATATCATTTGTGTTGAAAAAGAAAGATGGGAAAGGAAGAGAAGGAAAAAGTCATCAGACTTATTTACAGATGCTATCAATCAGGTTCTGAAAGACTCCACAAGGAAATCCCAAAAAAGTCATTGGAATTGCCCACTCAAGTACGAGTGGAAATGCTTAAGGACATATGGTAAAACCATAGATGAAGGTCCTTTGAGTGATAGCATTAAGACTACATTTCTAGTTTGGCATATATGTTTAAATGTCAGTCAGCCCACTATATGAGAGAGAGAGAGAGAGAGAGAGAGAGAGAGAGAGAGAGAGAGAGAGAGAATATTACTCAGCCATAAAAAAGAATGAAATCTTACACTTAGGACAACATGGACGGACCTAAAGGGTATTATGCTAAGTGAAATAAGTAAGACAGAGAAAGACAAACACCATATGATTTCACTTATATGTGGAATCTAAAAAGCAAAATAAATGAACAACCAAAACAGAAAAAAACTCACAAATACAGAGAACAAATTGATGGTTGCCAGATGGGAGGGGTGTTGGGTGACTAGATGAAAAAGGTGAAGGGATTAACAGGTACAAATTGGCAATTACAAAATAATCACAGGGATGTAAAGTACAGCATAGAGAACATAGTAATACTGTAATAACTATGCATGGTGCCAGGTGGGTACTAGACTTATTGGGGGGCTCACTTCATAAGTTATATAAATGTCTAACCACTATGCTGTACACTTGAAATTAATATAACATTGAATGCCAACTGCAATTGAAAATTTTAAAAAATAAATAAAAATCCCATCCTACAGTTTATCTATATTTTCACATGCTACTGTGTTTCCCCCAAAATAAGACCTAGCCAGACAATTAGCTCTAATATGTCTTTTGGAGCAAAAATTAATATAAGACCTGGTCTTATTTTACTATAAGACCGGTTATACATAATATATATATATAATATATATACATATATTATATATATATAATGTATATAATATATACATTATATATATAATATATACATTATATATATATATACACACACACATACATAATATATAATATAATACCGGGTCTTATGTTAATTGTTGCACCAAAAGACGCATTAGAGCTGATTGCACAGCTAGGTCTTATTTTCAGGGAAACTCGGTAAGTTTACTTAATTTGGGATGGATATAGATAGATATAGATATATTATAGATATATAGATATACAGACAGAGAGAATACATATATATATGTGTGTGTGTATATATATATATATATATATATACTCCTTAGACATTTTAAAAAAAATCAAACCTATTTCAGCCAAAGAATGTAAATTACTTGACTAAAATATGATAGGAATTCTGGTTTTCCACCAACTCAGTAGAAGAGATATCCTCTCAAACTGTAGTGTACCTGGGGTATTTGTTTAAAAAAAAAAAAAAAAAAACAGATAACCTGGGTCATACTCCAAGAAAATCTGATTTAATCATTCTGGAGTGAACTGTTGCTAGGGAATCTGCAAACTTCATAATCCTCCAGCTGATCATGATGACGGTGGCTTTGGAACCACACTTTAAGGAACACAACATTCAATTCTCATAAAGGTTGAACTTTCCGATTATATGACCACATCAGTAGGTGTCTCACAACTGCTTCTAAAAATAACCCACAAAGAATTGTTAAAAGATAAACTGAGACATATTAAAAATTCCAAGTTTATTTGAACAAAAATCAATACTAATCAAACCAAACTGGAAGTGGGGTTCGCAGCACCCCACCAACGGGAGCTCAGGAAAAGACTTCCAGAGAAAAAAGACAGAAGCAAAGCAAGGACATTACTGACTGGCTCTAGCTTAAAGCCTACTTGGATGTTTGTCCTTAAGTTTCAATTTCATAACCTTGAGGCATTTACAGGCTTAGATTTTGGTTTGCTTACACAAGCTGCCATGGTATTGAACCACCTTGTTTAATTAATTTAACAGAACCATTTTCAGTAAAATAAATATTTAATATTAACTTGCCCCCCAAATTTAGCAGAGATTTATGAAAAGCACCATTCAATCCCTATAACACATATTACGCTAACATGTGCAATACTAACCAAGGCTTATCTCCTGTCAATCCGAAGGAAAAACCTCAGGGTTTCCCTTCTTTCTTAGGCCATTAGAGCAGGCAAAAGTGAATCCCACCAAGGCTTTTCCTGTAATGTGAAAACTTGCTGTAGCACTCTGAAGATCCTTTTCTTAACCAGAGACCAAATATGGTAGGACCATCATCCCTTTAGGTACAGGGACCACTAAAGTTTTTGGCACTGGCATTCTTGATAGTTCAGTGACTAAGATGTAGGAAAGACTATTTTGTCCCTTTGTTAATGAATAGCGTATCTTAGGGTTACCTGTATGACTCTTTAAACAAAAATCTCTTTTTAAAGGCCCAACCGCTTAACTAACTAAAACACCACTTTTCTAAAAATATACAGCCATTTACAGTATAGATGTAGTAAAATCTGAAAGTGAGAATGAACAAAATTGCACAAGAGTAATGTTAATATCTTAAGGAAAATCCCAGGAGAGGCAGCCAGCAAGAACATAAAATAGCTTTAAGTTATGGGGTCGCCCCCCTTCCCTAAGAAAAACTGATTTCTAATAGCTACATTTGAAAAGTCTTCCCTCTCATTTTGGAGGCATTTTGTTGTGACTCTAAATATCGTCTATTCTTGTTATTTGCAGTAGTTAAGTTCTATAAAGTCACCACAAACATTAAATCAGTAAATTCTGAACCATTGCTCATAAGGACAATACAGGGTTAGGTTCCGGTGAGCCTCTGATCACATCATTTTCGTCAACTGTTTAATACATAACCTTGCTTTATGTATGTTCCTGTTTAATGATACCTTATTTAGTAGATATTTCTGATTCATTAACGTTGAATATAGAATGGGCAACAGCACTACTATGTTTCCACGAAAATAAGACCTACCCCGAAAATAAGCCCCAGTTAAGAACATCAGCCAGACGGATGCATTTAGTATGTTATGACGATGTTCGAAAAGAAGATGACATGACTGTATTTGAATAAATATAGATTGTTGAACATAAAAAAATAAGACATCCCCTGAAAATACGCCCTAATGCGTCTTTTGGAGCAAAAATTCATATAAGACCGGTCTTATTTTCGGGGAAACGCAGTATAAGACCCAGTCTAATTTTCGGGGAAACATGGCAGCATCACTGATGCCTGAACAAAGCTTATCTAACACAAGGGTTTTCTCTTAAAACCCTTTCTCATAAAGCACATCACAGCCTTCCTGTGCTAATACTAGACAGCCTTCAGCACTATGCCTGGGGGCCATATTAAACAGTGCAACAACCCAAAAGAGCACAGAAATGTAAAAAAGGTAGCACTAAGTAGACTGCAAAAGGGACATTTGTTTGCAGTTTAAGAGTGGACCCAAGAAGGCTGTTGTTGGACCTCAACTGGAAATGTGAGCTTTGGGCAACACATTTTTCAGCACACTGTGCATGTCCACAAATGACTGAAAGTGCCACAGGTATTAATTTGGGGAGTTACAAATACATTTTTTCAAGTAGGTGAAGTGCAAATATGGAATCAATGAACGATCAAGGTGAAAGTCCTTATCTTTGGTTTGATACACACGTAGCAGTACTTTCTAAGGCCTCTTTCCAGTGATATAATACTGCAGTGAAACATATCACTGTGCCATAAATAGTGTTATTTTAACATTTTCAATGATTTATCTTTCCTGCCTCAGTACAATCAACAGTTGTTGCATTTCATAAAAAGTTCCTAATATTCTCTAATTACATATGTGTTTAAACATTGTAAGTGTTTAAGTGCCCAGAAGATGCTATAAAATTTACCAATGATATGTGCATAGCTACACACAGGCTGTTTAAGTTGTCAAAGGGGGGAACATCTTTGCCAATGTCAATATGCTAATCCAAAGGTTCTATTTCAAAAGGACTTAATCAAAAAATAAATGTGTTTTAAGATGGAAAAAGTACATTCAAACAGACTACTTAAATCAGTGGAACAGAGAAGAAATGGAGGTCAGTTGAAATATACTGAAGTATATTTCTAGTACTGAAAATACAAACTCAAAATTGTTGATTAAAAATTAAAAGTTAATGAGTAAAATTATTCATGGCCCATGAGAGTTATTCAACATAACTACTGTTATTACATACCGATTACATTTCAGTATTGAAAACAACCGAATACTCATAGTCAAGTCTCATATCATATGACAAGCTAATCTATACATCTTGGAATTTTCCAACTTAGAATTTCCAAGATTTAGCTATGACTTAGTTCAACTTCCTTATTTACATGTAAGATGTTATTGACGACTAGCTCAGCTTAAGCCAGTCTCAAGCTGTACCACGTTCTTGTTTGTGGTGTGTGATATTATGTATCAAAGAGGGCAAAAATTCACAGAGAAATCCAGGAAAGACAACTGCAGACAGAGAGTGCCTCTTTTTACATGACATGAGGTGTGTGGTAAGAGATGCAATAAGTCTATTTAGAAAAGCAAATGTAGCTCTGCTTACTTTACTTTTTCTTTTAACCTACAATGAATTCTATCCTGATCACCCAAATTAAATGGGATTTTTAAAACAGGTTTACTAGTGTTTAGTGAGAGAGATGTTTCTTCTGTTTCTGAGAAACAACATGGCAGAATGGGAAAACATGGCTTGCAATTCAGACAGACCTGGTTTAAACCTCAGCTCTCCAAGTTCCTAAATGTGCAGTCTTAGGCAAATTAGAAACTTGCTGAGCTTTTTTCCTCATGTGCAAAATCAGGAAATTAAATCCTTATACCAAATGGTTGTGTTGTGAAAACTAAGGTTAAACTATAAATAATATCTAACATAGAACTTAGTCATATATAATTGCTTTGGCACAGGAAAATATCAAAGATTTCCGAAGACATCGCCTCAATTTCTCTCATTAGTCCAGATAATACCAAAAATCCAAATATGATTGTCGTTGATTTCAGTTCTATATACAATTCTATATACATCCAGTTCTATATACAATTAATTTGTAGAGTAAGTAGATAAAAAGAGAAAAATGTGCTTAACTCATAAGTACAAATATCAATACTTTGTCAATAAGCTACACCGTGAGAAAAAAAACATAATTCATGCTGACAATTTAGAAAAAGAAATGAGCTAGTTAAGTATTACTATTTCAGTCAATAAAAATAACAAGTTAACTTTAGATATTGAATCAAAAGTGTTGATGCTAAACAACACTCCTATAATTTTGGTTGAAATATATATATATATATATATATATATATGTGTATTTTTTTTTTAAAGCTTGTAAGAGTTTATTTCAGACAAACACGACAATTGCTGGGAAGCAAGGTCTCAACAGATTGAGAAAATGCTTCAGAAAATGGCCATTTTGCAACTTATTTTATACATTAGAATCAAAGGAGGAAGGTTACATAAAATCCAATGGTTGTAGATTAAAGGAGCGGGAGAAAGCAAAGCTGGGAAATCTCTGGGAGTGGATAAAAAGTAAAGTGAAGAGACACACACTTCTTTTACATTGGTGGGTACAGGATAGTAGTTTACAGCACATAGAAACAGTATTTGGGGAACAAGATAGCAATGAGGGATTTTGTAGTTTCCTGCTCTAGTGTGGTGGGTTGTTCCCCCTTGGGGGTCTGGAGAGAGAGATTACTCTGAGATTCCAAGGGTATATTATCTTAGATGCAAAAAGATAACAGACAGGCTCACTTAAGGTAAAGACTGACCTTTGTCAAGGAAGCTACAGGTCAAGGATGTGACTTCCCACTATGGCCCACCTTAGTTACGAATTTTTTTTTTTTTTTTACATTTTTACAATGTCAAATTTAATCAGACTTTTTTACTGGTCAGTTATAAACAATATCACAAAAGTTCAGTCGTAACAAAAGTATGGTGTTGTAATAAAAAAATAAAAATTACCTCAATTAAAACATGACACGTAATGCAAGTTTGTAGTAAGTTTAAAATATTATTTTAAAATTTTATTTTTTGATAAAGAACAATAACTTTGGTTGAAATTTTGATTCACTTTTTGAACATACAGAGTCAATAAAACTTTGTCTTCAACAGAAAGACTTTCAGACTGAATTATCCTAATAGTTGTGTCATCATTTCAATGCATTTGTATAATTATCAAGAAAAACATCAAAGCCCTAAGCCCATAATTCCCTAACATATAACTGCATTCTCCTTTAACACATACACACACACGCACAAAAAAAATCCATTCAATTGTTCTACAGTTACATCGATACTATGATTTTTCCTGAGAGATAATAGGTGACCTCTGTGACAAATCATGTACGTAATTTGGTCTAGACCAGAGGAACAATGCATTATAAATCAGTGTCTCATTTTGCTATAATTGCCTCCTTAAAATAGATGCAGCGGGATCAATGTCTCAGATTCTGTTTTATTATACACACATTCATAAAAGCATCAATGACAAAATGCTAACTGACTAAGGCAGAAGAGCAGCTGGTTCCTTGGCTCCATGAAAAGAATGTTCTGAAAACAGTTCAAGAATGTTTGGTGTACTTCACAAGGATTCTGTTCTAAAATTTCAAAGCCACATTAAAAAGTGATAATTGCTATCTGCAATGGAAAAGAGGAAGTCCAAAATGTTGGAATTAGACCAAACGTCAGCAACAACTATCTTCTGGGTACTTAATGAATTTTGTTTTCTTCCTTCCTACCAAATATGGCTTTAACCTACATATTATGAATTGCAGGACCTGGGGCTGTTTTTATTTCTTTAAAGAAGACACAGCTTTTTAAGGCTAATCTGCTATGAAGCATTGCAATCCATTTAGCAAGACAGAAAAATGTGCTGCCCAATGAAAATATAATCACTTTTAAATTAAGTACTGAATAAACATATTACTTATAATTTTATTTTGAGACTGATAAATGCATGTTCTCTTGTTCTTTCCTTACCCCCATGTTAATAACACTTGAGTTACTCTCTATAGTACCCTGATACCATATTCACTCTGGTTCAACTAATCCAAAACTATCTCACCTTATGAACAGATGATATCAAAAGACAGTATGTGGATTTTTTCCTTTTCCTCACTATTGGAGAAAATCATGTTGAAGTCCATTTGCTGAAGGAATCTCATTGAATGGGCCTTGAACAAACACTGGAAGAACTGATTCAGAACTTACTATAACCTATATGTGTGAATTTTAGTAAAGTGATTCCTATTTGTGAGATTCAATTTAGTCATCATGGAGGAGACAGGTAATGATTATAATACGGATCCACTTCACAAAGATATTGTGAAGAATTACTAATAAATGAGCCACCTGATTTTACCATATAGAATAAGAAGCTCCAATACTCCTGCTGCAGGGTTCTGCAGTCGGTAATTATAAGCTGTTAGGTACAACTCTATCACCCTTTTCTCACTACTGAATAATTTCATGGTCTGCAGATCATCTACTGCTTCCAAACAGAACAATGCACTCTTAACAAGGTCCCCAACTTGAATAACAGAAATACAATAGGATACTTCTCAGCTTCAAATATACTCAGATTTCCTACCTGCTTACGCCTTATAAACTTTTTCTCAATGGCCCGTCCATTGTCCCACATGATTTGTTGAAACAACCTTACCAAAAGTTTTACTGTGTACCAGAAAAGAAAAAGGTGAGTAGACGCCCATATAGACAATTTTTTTCATTATTCCATACTGTGACTAAAGTGAATATTCTTCCCATATCAAAATGCATCTTTGCATAAACAAGGATGAAGGCAAGAGCTGAAGACAAGGCTTGGGCAAGAATTCCCAGTGATTGTCTCCAGTCTTCCCTTTCTGAGCTGTTTTTCTCCTTCAAGACTGTGCTTTCCCCTTATGTATTCTCCAGAAATAACCCTGCTACCAGTGTAGTTGATTCTCCAACATCCATTCCACTTCCAAATGTTTAAATCAAGCCAACCGTGATAAATTCCTCCCCTCTTGCCGGCAATTAACATTAGTTTCAGCAAAGAGTTGTCCTAGGTCAATTTGGTTTTCGCAGAGAAACTAATGTTCTCTCTCTCTCTCTCTCTCTCTCTCTCTCCCTCCCTCCCTCCCTCCCTCCTGCCTCCCTGCCTCCCTCCCTCCCACCCTCCTTCCCTCTTTCTTTCTCCCCCTCCAACTCTCTCTCCCTTAGCCCCCATCCTAAATGTCCCTTGATGAAAACCAGGAAACACATTGTCCCAGTTGTTGCTGGCAGCCCTAGTAGTTCAAGAGAAACTTGCTTCAACATAAAGGAAGACTTATTGGTTCAACACATTTAAAGAAATCTCTGCCCGATCATTAGCTGACCACTGAGCTGAGCAGAGACTTCAGTGGCAACATATGACAAAGAATACAGACCTTACAGAATTCATTCATAAAATCGTGAAACAAATAATAAGGTACAGGTGAAACCCAATCCATGGCACAGATTATACAGTTAGGTCTCAGTACACACCCTCTTGTGTGGCACAGATTTTGCAGTTGGATTCAGGTGTACTTCTCTATGGCAAAGGTAGTAATTATTTATTTATGGCTGAGGATAACCTCCTACTTGACAGATTGGGCAGTTAGCTCTAGGTATAACCTTCTCTGTGGCACCATCTGTGCAGACTACAGTGATTGGATACAGGGGTGAATACATTGTTTTTGTTTAATATATAACACTGATTTCTTATATATTGCTTATACTTTGTAGCTACTTCATTTGTTTTCTTCATAAAATTGCTTGAAGATAAAAAGTTCCATCTTATCGTAAAATAACTGCTAGAAAAAAATCACCAAGGTATAAAATTTTGGATTTTTTAAATATATATAATTTTAAATATACCTGTATATGTAACTTTGGAGAATGATTCATTTTGCCAAAGACTTCTTCACTTTTGTAATATCAAATAAATCAGAAGTCCCAGTACGTATTTAAAACATCTAATTTATAAAACTTTGTTACACAAAATTTTTCAAGAATACATCTGTTGAACAAAGCAAGATACACTTAATAAGAGACTAAGATAGATAAATAAGAACCATTTTGATTTTTCTGTTTTGCCAGACATCAGAAGCAATAGAACCTGGCAGAGAATATTAGTCCTGAATTGGATGAAACCCAAAGACATTCCCCAAACACCTGTAACTTCTCCAGTTCATTCTTAAAAGCTCTCATAAAACTTGTGGGTACAACCCTAAATGGCCATTCCCCCTACTCAATATTTCAGGAAATGAATAAATCATGTTCAGTCGATAAGCCTGGCACAAAATACAGGTGATTGCTAAATAGTATTTATATTGAAAAAGTTATCCAAATCCAAGAAAGACACTTTAACTCTGAGTCTCCTCCAAATAACTAATTTTTAGAAATGTCTTGTTATTTATTGTCCTACAATACTTTAAAATCAGCTTATTATTTGTTTTGAGAATCCTCTTTGATTTAATATTCTTCTCTAATGATTTCCATTTTCTAAATATCAATTTATAGACCTTTGTAAAAGCTGTGAATAGGGGATATTAATCCTTTATATAGTATTTGTTTCCCAAGAGGAATTGATATGGAAGATAGCCAGACTGCAGTGGGCTAGTTGTGCTCTTCAAAAAAAAAAAGCAAAATTAAGTAAAAAAAGAATAAACTTCTAGAAACATTGTTATTTTGTTATATAGCATTAAATTATGTAGAATGATCACTGAAAATGAAGGAAAGGCTTCAAAGTGCTTTAGAAACATGTAAAATTAAAATCTGGTGTTTTTTAACTAGGAGCTATACTACTAGTTCATCAGTTGAACATGTTAAAAAGCTATGTGAGTATAATGAATCAATTATGTAAAGAGATATAATTTATAATGTGCCCTGTTTCATAAAAATGTTCTTAATACACATTATCCCAACATCCCAGTAGCAGCTCTTTGCTCTCCTTCTTGGATACCAGAAAGGAAATATAAAAACATTTCTAAGATGATCTACACATTACAAAAAAAAAATGAAACAAGTGCTGAGACCTGACTGCTCAAATAAGTGGTACAACTGGGGAAATAGAAAGCAAGGGCAATTCATCCATCAGCGAAGACGAATAAAGCATCTCATGCCTAAGGCATTTTGAAAAATTCTCTTTCAGCACTCAACATATTTTGGGGGAAAATTAGGGTTTTCCCAGATGAAACCTTTCAAATGCAAAATTTACAGGACTATAAGCCTTCAATCAGGGCAGTAAAAAGAGAAATAAAAATTATATGAATAAACAAGGGAGTGATCCCAAGGTTTATTTAAAGCCGAGATTGGCACATTTCCATTTATACTAACGCACAGAATGTACACTGGTAAAGGAATGGTTTAAATGGCCATTTTTGAACCAACTATTCTGGAATCCATACCATCATTGCTAAAAGAAATTATGGCCTCCTTAAACTTGCAGGAACATGCTTCTTACTAATGTCTATCTAAAATCCACCATCTTTCAAAAGCCATTACCAGGGCCACTGTCTCCAGCAGAATCTACCTCCAACTCTGCTGTCCACCTTGGCCCACACGATTTTCTCCAATCTTTGAATTCTACATATAAGTCCATGTACCTCTTTCTTGCAGTATACTAGCATCGTTCCTTGTATCGTCAGAGGTACAGTGATGTCTCAGCCATGAACAGACTCTGCAGACAGACCTGACTGCAAAGTCTCACACTGTCACTTGAGCTAGTAATTTAATCTCTCCATGCTTCACTGTCCTAAGCTGTAAAATAGGGAGGACAGCAAAAATAATACCTCATCAGGTCACCGCAAGAATTTAATGAGATAATACATTTGTCTGCCCAGTAGTTTGGCAGCCCATTAAGTCCCACCACTGCTACTGTACTGTGATCACTTGTGTATCTTTTTATCCTGTATTAAATTATAAATCCTTTCTGGAACAACACAGGGTGCAAATAAATAATTCCTTGAGAGTACTTATTTACTTTTCCTAAAATCAATTTGGTGTTATTAGTTCATCTGAATGGAGATGAATTCTTCCAGAATGCTTTAATTCATTTGAACCTCCCAGGTTTATTGGCTGAACGTCTGTTCCTACCTCAGTATTCACCCCACCAGTCTTTCAGTAGAAGAATACAGAGACAAAAGAAACACATTTCGGCAACCAAGGAATTTGATTTTGTTTGTTTTGTTTGTTTGTTTGTTTTTAATCTATACATTTAAAGAATTGAACTATGTAATCTCAAAGATGTCTAATTCTCACATTCTAGAAATCTATTAATATCCATTAGAGCCAAGTCATTCTCACTCTACGCTGAAGCTATTCCCTTTTAGCTTTGCCAGCATTCCTTGCCTTCTTGCTTAAATGCCCTCTTTCTTTCCAAAATGTCATCTATATGGTTTGTATTCCTGGAGTGCCATGTTTCTTCATTTTCACCTTCTCTGTCCAATCCCTAAAATAATAGAAACCTTGTTTTAATCAGCAAGATCTTTTGTTAAAAATTGTATTAAGTCATATACAAACCGGGGAGGGTGGTCTGGTTTTCTATGTAGTAGTTTCTGAATACACTATCATTAAATCACCTGTTAGCCACTTAATGGGAGACCTTTAGAGGAAACAGGTCAGATGCTAACTCAAATCTATGAAAACTCATACTCGCGTAGCAAAAAATATTTGGCCTGAGGAATAAATGACTCAGATAAACACAACCCATTTTCACCTTGGCACTCCTTTAGTCCCCAAGTCATTGTGAGCATACATATGGTATTAATTAAAACAAGTAGATTCTAATTTATAACACAGGAAACATTTAGAATTTGTTGTTGAAGTAGAGTTAGTGGAACCTAGTAACCCCAACCTTACCCCCAGACAACTACCTCCATGACTTTAATTCATTTGAACAGATTCCTGATGTGTTCATAAGTCTTTTTTATTACAAATATAATATATTTCTATTGCACTTAAACTGAAAAAAAAAAAGTTGACAGAAAGACAGCATATCAAGTCTTAACATTTTTCTACCTTGTGACATTACGTTGTGTCAAACTTGCAATGGGAGCTGAATACAAAGACCTATGGGGCCTGAGTCTGAAACGTTAAGGCCGATGAACTTCACCTTTCATATCGGCCACATTCTCTAACTGTGACATCAGGGTCCTGAGCCTTTATGCCATGGAATACTGCTGGCTTTGCACAGGCTTGCAAGCTTGTCATCCAGTTTTTCCTACAAACACTCCAATAGCTGTTGTGTTTCACAGCCACGTTTCCTCAGCTTTGTGACATTTGTGTAACATGAAGACAATTCCACCAACAATTTTTCTTCTAGTCAATTCTGCTTGAAAGTCTTTTGACTCATTTATTTTTTTTAAAGGCAAACTCTAACCTTGGAATAATGAATGTCTTTAACCCATATGCATTTTACTTCACTCCCTGCAATAATCACACACACCAACACATAATTTGTCAAAGGTTTTCAAGAGGTGGGGGGGTGGGGTTGAAGGTCAAACGAAGAATGGTAGTTTTATGCTCTGGGAGACTAGCCAATATTAGTGTTCATAAGATGGAACTTGAACTGGACAAGACTTATTTCTAAATACTAACTATCCTGCTTAAAATATTCCCTTAACTAATAGTTATATTCATAAACTAAATAAAAAATATTCCATGTAGGAGGGGAGAAAACTCAGAGCTCAGAAAGCGTATCACCTGAAAATTAAGCCTTCAACTCTTTTTGACCACGAGTTATCATGCCATCAACACATGTGGAAGAAATTGTCCTGTGAACATGGAAGTAAAAGGTCTAGGAACCATGTCTGTTTCTGGGATGAAAGGGGCCTCTGGGTGCAGCTATAACTCTGCCAAATCTTTGTAGGACCAGAGAGTTACTCTTTATTCTAAAAGGAACAGTTTTTTCTAAAACCTGTGCCCAATTTGTAGGGTTCAAATTTAACTCTACTAAAGTGGAGAAGAGCCACAAAGATGATTAAAGGGTTGGAAAGTAATATCTATGGGGAAAGATTAAAGGAGCTGAGATTATTGCGCCTGGTGAGGGGAAGACTGATGGATGAGTTAATCACATTCTTAAGGTATTTGATCAGTTATTCCAGTGACCAGCTGTTCTCTGTCTACAGTAAGGACAGAACCCAAGGAAATGGCCTTAAATTCCAATATGAAGGACTTGGGTTAGATCTAAGAAAGATTTCTCAGAGAGAGAGGTTATCTAATATTGGAAGGGATGAACCTCTCTAAAAGTCTTCAAGCTGACCTAGATGACCATCTTCCTGGAGGGGGAGTCAGGGTGCTTAACAGAAGGTAGAAGGAAAAATCTCCTCCTGTCCCTTCTATACCTGTAAAATCATGATTTTGAGTCAGGTTCTTTTCTCCTTTAATACACAATTACTAATGTAAAAAAGTACTAGAGGCAGTGAAGTTAGAAGTCAAAGTCAAAACAGGTCTAGGAGACAGAGACTCTTTCCTACATAAAGGATTTTCAGATCTTACATGAAAAGCCCCAGGCTCCAGTAAACTG
This sequence comes from Rhinolophus ferrumequinum, assembly GCF_004115265.2. Classification (NCBI taxonomy): domain Eukaryota; kingdom Metazoa; phylum Chordata; class Mammalia; order Chiroptera; family Rhinolophidae; genus Rhinolophus; species Rhinolophus ferrumequinum. Next base: position 58,593,323 of record NC_046288.1, read on the forward strand.
CCTTTGTTGATCTTAACACTCATATAAAAACACCCTCATCTTTACCTATCCTGAAATAGGCAGAAGGATACAAAAAATGAAAAAAGAGAAGATTTTTTTTTCCTCATCAAGAAAAATAGCCCAAACATAGACACTTAATTCCCTAAGTCAAAGTAAGTTAGCCATGCACAATGGAAAGACATAGTGTCTACACTGAGGGTGACCTTTTCCCTTTTTCCAATCTCTTACTATCCATCAAAACATTAGGAAAAGCAAAATAATATCTGTAAAGTTCACAGAATTGATCAGAAAAATTGCTGAGTCATCTTGTAGGCCTTAATATGATTATATTTCATTTAAATGTAGTCACAAGAGCCCACTGTTCCCTTTCTATTGCAGTAATTTGCAACAGTTTTAGGGGACTTTATAAGTGAATGACAAGGAGCTGGAGCATCTGAAATTCAAGGCAGGTAAGCCTTAACTCACAGACAGCAGCCCTGAGAATAATTATCAGGGCCTAGCTATTTTCTGCTCCACTGCACATGAAAGGCATATTATCGCTTTTTTTTAATACCCTGAGATGCTATATTTTTAGAATTGTTATCATTCCTCACTTGAGTGATTCAATAACTATAGCACTTGCTATATGGTCCCCAAAAGAGCTTATATAAGTAAACAGATACAATAAAGGCACTCAAGATTAAGTGTCTTAGGCAGTGTATTGGTTAACAGAATATTCGATGAAGGGCATGAAACAACTCCTTTAAAATTGATTTGCCAAAAATTCTTAAGCCTATGATGATATAATGTACAATAAAGGTATGAGCCTTGAGAAAAATATTGTGTCATGATTTGTCCATCTGATATTTTTATAGTTTATAATCTCTATTCAAATAGCTATAAATTCAAAATCACTTAAACTAGATACCTTATGTGATCTGATTTAAAAAAAACTAAAGCTCAGAGTTTCTCACTATGACACTAAAACTGACATAGATAAGACAAAATTTAAAAAGTTCAGTTACTATCATATCTTAGGAAGAGGTTACGTGGCCATATTATATAATTTATTAATAAATACAAACCTATTCATAAAAACAATTTATAAATCAAAACAAACCAGAACAGCAGGTAAAACCCAGAACCGTTGTAGGCAGACCTGGAAACATGGACACTCCTATCATAGAGCAACATGATTTGGTGTGTTAGGGCCAAAGAAGCCTGCAAGGTCTCCAGGGACTCGGCCCTCTGTGTGGAGACAGGTATGCAGGAGATAATTCACTGGTATGAAGGAGTGGAAAGAAAGTTTATTTGGAAGGTCAAAGTATCTATCAAAAGACCACTCCAGAGAAGCCAGCAACTATGGAGGCCCAACCTGAAATAACACAAGAATCCTACCATACGGGCAGACCATAGTGCTGGGCAAAGAAAACACAGGAAAAACTCCAACAAGCAGGGAACACAATCAGCAAGCAGCAGGTTTGACTGCAATTCAAGAGCTGGATCCAGTCATCCAATCACTGCACAAATATTAAATGAACACCTACTATGTTAACCCTGGCTACAGAGACTGAGGAACCAGAGCACAGTGGTAGTTACGGCAAAGGGTATCGGGTAAAAATAAAGCAAATGATCATTTACCAAAACTACAGCACAAAGTAAGGATCAAACCTAAAGAAGATAAAGCCTGTACTAAGAACTAAGACCATGGGGTGGGGAGGTAGGCAGAGGCTGCACCTCACAGCCACTGGATTTTTTTAACAGATGACCCTCTAGTTGTATTTTAATAAATAACAACAAACATTTTGCTGAAAAAGCGTAAGTAATACACAAAATGAAAATACTAACAGCAATAAGGATATCCAAAGTGACAGGAGCTCATTTTTCAGCAGGAAGATACACTATCACAAGCAGCTATCTCAAATTCCCTAAGTCTGCTCAGAAGCCACATTTTAAAACAGTGATGATTATAGTGATCGATATTCAGATTTTCCTTAAGATAGTGCATACAAACACCCATCTCTTCTTATAAAATCAAGCACAGACATTAAATGCAAATGGTAAATCATATAGTAAGCATATGATAGAGCCAAAGAACTACTAATTCTAGCAGTAAATAAATCATTAAAGTAAAAGTAAGTTTTTGAGACTAAATCATTGTCATTTACATCACTAAAATTCTGATCATTAGATATTCAAACAAATGTAACAAAAGTAAAAGGTACTCTAATTGGTGATGAGTGATTACCCCATCATATCTCAAGGCATTCTTGTTTTCTCTGGAGTGATTTAAGATCTTACTGTGTGCACTTTCTTAACATATTTATTATAAATTAGTATATCTGAATCTTTATCTATAGCTAAATTAAAATATCTCTGAAAAAACACTCAACAAAACTTAAAATTTTATAAATATTTTGGCATTCAATTGTATTTCAATTTAATTCTTCCATAGAGTTGACACGTCTGTGCTCATTTTTCTCCATATATAAGTCTATCCTCTTTCTCCGATTTATTCTCTCTCTGTTAAACTTTTTCATTTATGTATTTATTCATTTTACAAATGTGTTCAATTACCTAGGAAGAGGCCTCTGTTCTGGGGTGTGTGAGGGGCACAAAGATAAAACCACAGGTGAGTGTGAGTTTCAAGACGCTTACATGGAACATGCACAGAAATGAGCACCAGAATGCAAGGCAGACCATAACAACTGTCACTAAAACGAAACAGAATTGGTGCCCTAAACGTTCAGATGCTGAAGAATTATCTCTAAATTGGGAGACCTGCATTTGAAATGGGCTCTAAAAGATGGGAATAAAAGAATGTATGTAATCAAAACCCTAAAATGAGAGGCTTGATGTCTGCATATTTGAGATATTTAGTGTCCAGATTGGGCGGGGGGCATATGATACAGAGGAAAGGAAATAAAGAGAGAGAGACCTGAAAAGGTAGAAAGGAGCCTGATCATGGAAGGGTCCGAATGTCAGGTAAGAAACGATGAAGGTAAGGAAGTAAATTGGTTTTATATAGCAAAGCAAACGGCAATTACAACCAGCTGAAAAACTATTAGTGGTAATGTGAGCCTGAATTAGGGCAGGGGGAACACTGTTTAGGTACAATTGCAGGGACATTCAAAATAATGAACAGGAGAAACACATGAAAGGAAGACCTAGATGTTGTCAGGAACAAACAACCAGTAGGTAGACAACAGGAGGAGCAGATTTAGCAGATGAAGTTCATCTTGGACATGCTAAGTGTGAGGTAAAACGAAGGCATTCTGCGTAGGATAACCACCAGGCAGGTAAAAATATGGGGCTGCAGCTCGAAAGATCAGAGTTAAAAGTAAAGATAAGGGATTCACCAGAACAGATGACACCAAGAAAAAAAATGTAAAGATATAAGCGACAAGATCCAAGTAAATAATCATGAGGTACTTTTAGCCAGCAGACGAAATAAGGGGATCTAGAAGAGAGCAAAGAAAGAAGAGAATCAAGAGAGCTGACTGTCATGGATGCCAAGGGCAAGAAAGTTTACAGAAGAAGTTGTAGTCAACAGGGTGAAATGCTAAGAAAGTTGACAAGAATGAGAATGCGGAACAGGCTACCTTGTTCAACGGTCAAGATAATATGTGAGAATGTTTTACCCTCTACACAGCCCCATGGAAAATTATTTTTAGGATTATAATTACTATTATCTCTAGTCTTTAGCCAGGGTAATTCAAAACATTTTATTCTTCATCTAGCTTGTTCAGAGTTATAATTAGTAAAAAGATGATTAGTACTTTCTTTTTTCAGACTCTTATCATTTCTATCAATATACGCGTGGATATTCAACTATGGTAAAAGTTTGTGTCGCTCGCATGTGTGTCCAGAATATATCCTGATCTGCCATGGAGGACGAAATCTTCATCAGTTATCCGGGCAGGTGTGTTGGACAATCCCCTACCTCAGCTACTCATTCGATTAGCAGCAGTGAAGGCACATGAACCCTCAGTGGCATTGCATTAGCTTCCGCACTCCGCTTGGCTTCCTGAACACAGCATTTCAGAGCCGTCCCACACAAAAATTATCCGCATCTCCCTATCGTCACAACTGGCTTGCAAATAAGCATCCACCAGTCTCCACCCACGCTCTACAATAAAGCCAAACAAACCTGAGCACCAGTCACCGCCCAGTGGCCGGCTACTCTTCCTCGCCTTCCCTGCAGGCAATCATCTGTTGTGTCAGATGTCAATCCAGCTCGCTGGTGAACAGCTGATTAGTGAAGGGTGGGTGACATAGCCATCAAGCAGCTGCACCATTTTCAGGGACAAAGCAAGGTGGTGAATGTTGCTGAGAAGATGAATGTAGGGAAACGAAGCAGTTAAAGTCCTTGATAAATGCAGAGGCACTGCTCAAGGCAACACGTGGGCAAAAAGTTTCCAGTTTTCTGACAGCTTTCATATAAGGAAGACAGTTGGCTAGCGGCATACAATTAACTGTGTAGTTCATGCACTTATTCAGCATAAATTTATTGAACACCTACTGGGTGCCGGATGTTGTAATAAGAATCAGATCGTTTAACCACCTTAACTAACTCATACAACTGGTAGAAACTGCTCAGAAATATCTCCCTTTTGCTCAAACCCAGCTTCGCCTTTAAGAGCCCAGCTCAAATGCCAGGTGTCCTTTCAGTCTCCCAGACAAAAGTAACAACTCTTTTCTCTAAATTCTCAAAACACTCTATTTGGACCTCTTTTTTGGAACATGGTAATTATTCATATGGACCATCTCCTAATAGACAATGAGTAAGAAGCAAGGTCATGTCATCTTAATATCCCCTTCATCTTCATATTCCTCAGGATATTCCTCTGCATCTTCTGCAGAGGAGAATTAAGATCCTCTGCATCTTAATTCCTCTGCATCTTCATAATGCAGTTACTTGCCTAATAACTATATTAATGAGCTACCTGCTGTCCCCCTTGGCCCAGCACAGATTAGACGCTTAGGGAGAAAACAATGTCTTATTCTCTACAGCACAAAAAAGAATTTTACAATCTTAAAAGGAGAGACAAAATAAATTTTAAAAATTACATATATAAGTGCAACACAGTAATAATAATTCCAATACCAATAATACTGAATTTATTACACTTTGATCAAGATAAGATTTAACCTCACCTTTGCATCTATTTAACAAAAAAATTACTAACATAAATATGCATGACCTACTTAAACTTTCTAGGTGAACTGTTTTTAAGTATTTTAGAATATTAATTAAATGAGAGTTGTATGTGTTCCTTGAAGCAGGACCAATGAGATTTTTACTTTATCAATAAAACATTTGTACCAAGGAAATTGGGTTAGTGTATGTACTCGAACCTTTTAAAATGTATGCTGCTTTATAAATAATCTACAATACATACAGTTTGCTAATTCATGCATGCTTCCTTCAAATGTTCTAATTTAGTGAGAAAAGGCTAACGTTTTGGAGATATACTGAATCATTTTCAGGCTACACTAAGTAAATGGGAGGTGAGACTAAAACCCACCTTCTTTCTCGAGGAACTGGGCATCCAGTAGAAGAGGCATGTGGTATAGTGGAAAGAATAATGGGTTAGAAGTTTGGAGACCTGGGTGCTATGTATATATGTTTATATGAATATATGTGTGTGAATGTGTGTGTGTATATGCTGTACTGAATATATGCCCACTCACATTCACCTACTTTGGATTATAAACTCCTTGAACACAGGAGCAATGTTGTACTCATCTTTGCTTTCTCTATAACGTCTATATTAGTGCCTTGTGTATAGTAGATAGCAAATAAAATTTGGTTAAATTGAGCTCAATTGAATGAAATTCCTTTAATAAGCTTGCCTGTTACTACATGTTGATCCATATGCTTGAAAATGAGACATGTTGCCCAGAGGGAGAGTTTTCAATTTTTTAACAGGGTTTCCAAATCAATAAACATGTTAATTTCTTGAAATAAATTCTGTACATCTCTTAATATCTCTTGAGAAGGAAGAAAAGGGAGAAAGAAAATTAGCATTTCTTGAGCTTCTGTCATGCACTGGGAACTGTACTGTTTTCACAGAATTCTCTTCCTTTCCAAAAACACTAATGCAGATATAAGGCTTACAAAATTTCATCCATTAGGGATGAATCGGAGTCATAGGCAAAGAAAATGCTACCTTTTTCTATAAGGTTTATGAAATCTGGCAGTTGAACTCTTTAAAAAAGGAAGTATCCTGTTTGGGAGGGACAATACCTCCTCTCAGTGAATTTTTTACTTGCTGGGAGAGCTCTCTCCCTTGGAACAATAAGAATATGACTTCCACAATTTTTCAAGAATTCTGAGCTTAGCCATAATGAAAAATTATTTTGCTCATAAATAGCATCCTTGGAAGATTTAAACTCATATATTTCAAGTGTGACTTCAACTTATACTACAATTCAATTTAAAAATAAAACTTAAATCATGAAACCAAAAAACTGCCACATTGCTAAAATAAACCCAGACTCCACTGAAGTTGAAAATTTGGTGCAAAGCTCACAGGCTTCATGGTTTGGGTGCTTTCCAAATATATTTTAACTCATTGCTCCGAAGCCGTGGTTCTCCCCCAGGGCAGAGTATCTCAGAATGGGAAAGAGGGTGAATATTTGTGGTTGGGCAGGCTACCTAGATAATTCTCATGTGCTGCCCCTTCCCTCCCAGCAACTATACCGCCTCCCAAAGGAGAACCACTGCTTACTCATTCATTCAAGTAATCGTCATTATTATATACTCGACTGTTTTAAAAACCTCTTTACTTTTTTTCTGATTTCCCCTCAAACCTGGAAAGTAGAAGTAAGAAGCTGATGAAAAATCAAGGTAGTAATAACGAATAAATTCCTCTCACTAAAATACTAACTTCAAAATATTAACGCCTTCTGACAATTTCATGTATATTTACCTCACACCGAATACGGCATCTGTTGTACACACTAACACAATTTGCTTTGAGTATTGGACACATCAACGTTTCTATTCCATTTTGCTCTATATCTTTACTTAGGTACGTAAAACAAGCATTTTCCAGATTTCAAGAGACAGTCCAAAAGTCACAGCCGGGCTTTAGAACAGAGCACACCTAGTTCCCACATTGTCTGTTCATCGACGTTAATCTCATCTCTTCTCACTCGAAGCCTTTTGGAAAGGAGTCACATAGAGAAACTATAAACAGATACTTTGTGGTGCTAATGTATTTCCAATAATTTCCTAAATAAAATAAATTTGTCCAACAGTTACATGGTAAGATTTGTTCATTTAGACAATGTATAAACAGTTCATTTTCTTCAGATCAAATTCACCTTGAGGCAATGCGTACAATGACGACTAGCTTGGCCATTAAGTGTCCTTTGTGGAATCTTCTCAAACCCGAGGTCACATCCCCCAGCAGAATGTCAGTGCCAGCATACCAACATGATGTATACTCCTAAAACATCCATTTCACGTGAATATCTGAAAAATAACTAAACCTTTGTGATCTAAAAAAGTTTTAAATTTATTTTTACAGAAATATGGAATAGAAAGTCATCAGAAATAATGATTAAAGAAGCTTTAGTTCCAAGTCCTATTATTTATTTTTTTCCAATTTCACAGAAACCTCATTTCTAGGCCAGGGTTTTGTTGAATTAATGTTTAGAGGCCCATGGGGTTTTGTTGCAAAGTGGCAAGAACACTGGGAGGTAAGAGACCTAAATTTGATCTCTGACTTGTCACCATTGTTATGCGACGTCTTGGGCAAGTCTCTTTCAATCTTTAGGCCCAGTTTCTTCCTCTCTAAAACAAAGTGGTTGCACTAGATTAAACCTAAAACCTCCTCTATGTTCTGAGATTATATTTAATATTTTCTTATTTTGTAATATATTGCCCTTCAGATATTGGAGTCCCTGCAAGTTAAATGGATCAGGGAAACCTCTCCTGAGGGTCATTTCCAAATCCCTGACAAGAACTTAGCTAACTTGTCCATTTTGACTAGTTACCCATAGCAAGTATTATATTGGCTCATCTATTTATAAAAAAGATGCTTCCTCTCATTTTGTATGAGTCAGTATTTTGCTGAGATACATTCTCTTCACAATAGCATCTGTTGAATCAAATAAAATCCCTATTCTAATTGCTACATAAAAGATCAGTCATTGTATCATTCATAACATCTGTACAAGTAAATTCTCTAGATATGTAAGGGGTTTAGAACATTTTATATTTCATATATCATGTTTCCACAGCTTATCTTCCGCACTTAAGAATCCAATTTGAAGATACATTTTCACGCCCGGTCTGAAATGTAATTTCACATAAAACCAGTATATTATTACATCGCTTTGTAGTTCATATCTTATATTTTTAGAGTATTAACTCATTCCATGTTTAAAACAGAAAGACAATTGCTGTGCTATTTATCCATGAAAGATGATAATGTACAGCGTACCATCTGGCAGAAAATCATGACTATTCCTCTTAATGTAGGAAAGCCCCCATCAGGGAAGCAACCTGAACCAAAGGGAAATATTCCAATAGGAGCAAAGGGAACAAAAGGAGCAAAGAAAACTAGGTAAGGGACTACTGTGTCTTGAGCCTTTTTCCTAGACTCACTTAGTGCTCATAATAAGTCCATAAGGTAGGTGCCATTCCCATTTAGAAATGAGCAAACTCAGATCAAAGAAATTGTTATTCCACAGCTAGTAATGTGTAGTTGGGATTCAGGCCCAGCTTTCTCCTTTCATGAGGTTACCCTGCCTCCACATTAAAGGCAACGGGACAGCATACACCGTCTGTACTGAAGTGGGTCAGTAAAAGAAAGAGAAATGAGGCTTCGAAGGCTGTGCACTACGGGAAAGAACTCTGAAGGAGGAATTAGGTAAGAGGAGAACCGAGGCTTAAAAATAGTCACCAAAATAAAGAAGGAAAGAGAACTTCAAAAGGTGGCTTGAATGTTAGGCATTCAGAAGTTGGTTAAGTATGAGGACAGACTACCTATTAATGATACCGCCATTAACCTAAGTAAAACACCTTAAATCATCATTGACGCCTTCTTCTCCCTCACCAATTAGTAACAGAGCCCAACGGAATCTTCCTTTCAGGCCCTTCCTGTCCATTCTTCCTGGCCCCACCCAACCTCAGACCCTTATAATGTCACAGCTGAAAACTGCAGTGGCTTGGTCTTACAGCTTCCAATCCCTCTCCTTCATACTTTCTGGATTAATCTCCCTAAAATACTGTCTGAGCATATTACTCTTCTGTGCAGAAATCAAAATGGCTTTCTCCTAACCGTACAATATTCATCCTCAGAGTCTTTTCAGTTACCCACGTGCATTCTTATATTTAACTGCTCTCCATTATACTGTACACCTTAAACTGATGTCAATTGTATCTCAATAGAACTGGAAAAAATAAAAAAATAGTTAAAGAGTTGAAAAAATAATAAATAAATAAACTGCTCCCTAGTATGGCCCCTGTTAAACTTATGAGCTCTATGATCATTATACTAGCTGTTTGATCTTGGGCAAGTTAGACTATCTGTGCCTCAGTTTATCATGTATAAAATGGGAACAAATAATAATACTTACCTCATATAATTATTTTGACAATAAAACGAATATATGTAAAACTCTTAAAACAGTTACTGCACTGTTTAACAAGTGCTCAATATATATTAACAATCATTATCATTTTTATTGTCTTACTAATAATTTGTAGTAAAATTATTGGTTTTATTACTACCTTTTCAGACAAATATTGTACAACACTCCAACATGTTATTAACAATAATGAAAATAATAGCAGTAGTGACACCAAAATTTGAATGCATGCAATCTGACTCTAGAGTTATGCTTTAACCACTATGCTATAATGCTAAAAAGAATTGGTTGGATTGCTGCCTCTAAACTGTAATTTCAAGCATGTGTTCTTACTATTTTTTCTATCTGAAGGATCCTTCCATTCTCAAATAATCAATTTCTTAAGTATAATCATTAAAAATCCAGTCTAATTACCACCCTTTTCAAGTCATCTTCTCTGAGCTTTCCAGTCAAACTGGCTATGGTATACTATTTTGAATTCCATTTGCACTTTTTTCTTTATTTTTTTGTGACACATTAATTCATCATTACTAAAATTTAAGTTATAATTATAACTAACTCTATTTTTATATTACTTCAAAGTTTACAAATCACTTCCAAATATATCAGTTCCTTTGTTTTATTTCTCTGGCTCAGGCCCTTGAAGGCAGGGATGGGGACTTACACTTCTGAGTAACTTCAGCATATGCTAATACCATGCCTTACAAAGAACAGATCCCACAGGTACCTGCAGGGAGGTCGGTGGTTCCCATGTACAAGCAGTTTCAATAGAGTGATTGGGAAAGAAACCAAATTAATTTTCATGGTGAGAAAATTTAATCAAAGTGTTTAGATACAAAATCCTGTTTTTCTTTATAAAATAACTTTCCTTGAATTATACTACAAAGCAACAATAATCCAAACAGCATGGTATTGGCAGAAAAACGGACAGACACTCAGACCAATGAAACAGAATTGAGAACCCAGAAAGAAACTCACGTATATATGTGGGCAAATAATTTTTGACAAAGGAGCCAAAAACACACAACAGAGAAAAGAAATCTTCTTCAATAAATGGTGCTAAGAAAATTGGAAAGCCACATGCAAAAGAATGAAATTAGACTGCTATCTGTCACCATTCACCAAAATTAACTCAAAATGGATCAAAGACTTAAACATAAGATCTGAAACAAAAAATTGCATAGAAAAAAGCATAGGTACTAAATTTATGGACCTTGGGTTCAGAGAGGATTTTATGAATTTGACCTCAAAGGCAAAAGAAGTTAAAGCAAAAATAAATGAGTGGGACTGCATCAAACTAAAAATCTTCTGCACAGCAAAAGAAACCACCCACAAAACAAACAGGCATCCAAATGAATGGGAGAAGATATTTGCAAACAGTGCCTCCAATAAGGGGTTAATATCCAAAATATATCAGGAACTCATACAACTCAACAACAAAAAAACAAACAATCCAATTAAAAAATGGGCAGAGGACCTGAACAAGCACTTCTCCCAAGAAGACATATAAATGGCCAACAGATAAATGAAAAATGCTCAACGACACTAGCTATTAGGGCAATTCAAATCTAAACCACAATGAGATACCACCTCACACCTGTTAGAATGACTATTATCAACAAGATAAATAATAAGAAGTGTTGGAGAGGTTGTGAGAAAAAAGAACCCTCATACAATGCTGGTGGGAATATAAATTGGTACAACCACTATGGAAAACAGTATGGAGGTTCCTCAGAAAATTAAGAATAGAGCTACTATATGATCCAGCAATCCTTCTTCTGGGTATCTACCAAAAAAAATCTGAAAATGTTTATCTGTAAAGATATATGTACCCCTATGTTCACTGCAGCATTATTCACAGTGGCCAAGACCTGGAAACCACTAAAGTGTCCTTTGATAGATGATTGGATAAAGAAGAAGTGGTGCATATATACAATGGAATATTACTCAGCCATAAGAAAAGATGAAATACTGCCATTTGTGACAATATGGATAGATCTTGAGATTATAATACTAAGCGAATTAAGTCAGAAAAAAAAGTCCCACCTAATTTCACTCATAGGTGGGATACAAAATTAAAAGCAACCAATGAACCAGACAAACAAACAAACAAAAACTCACAGACAACAGTTTAGTGGTTACCAGAGTTGGTAAGTGGGGAGGGGAGGAAGAGGAAAAGGGGGTCAAATATATGATGATGGAAGGAGAATGACTTTGGGTGGTGAACACACCATGCAATACACAGATGACGTATTACAGAATTGTACACTTGAAACCTATATAATTTCATTAACCAATGTCACCCCAATAAATTTAATAAAATAAAAAAGAAATAACTTTCCTGTTTCAAAAAACTCAATTTTCATTTAAGATGTCTCTTGCTGCAAACTAGCATCTGTTTCTTCCAAATACCGTTGAGACTTCCTAATTACTAGAAAAATGGGGCTTCGTTGCCACAGTAACTAAAAGAAAGAGTCTGTAGGAAGGAACTACGATTCTGTCACTGAGACTAATGGCATTTTCCTTTCTTGAGTCTTTATTTTGCTTTAATGGAGAAGGCCCAAAGGTTATGTTGATTAATTTCAGTTATATAAGGGATTGCCTTAGTTGTGATGAATAGGAATGACACATTAAAGTACAACAGCAGAATCTTCCCAAGACTTTTGGACACCCCCCAAGGGCGGCAGTTAGGATTACCAAAAGCATGAATTCACAGATGAGACATATATTCATGTTCATACTGCTAAGTAATTACATTAATATAAATAATCATTGATATGCGTGCAAGCAGAGAGCTACTACCCATTTCCATTTTTAATAGTAGCTATCTGTGTCGTCTTTCTCCATTTAATCCTAGTTTCAAACCAACAACAAAAGAAAAACAGAAAGGAAAAAACAAGCAATATAACGAGAAGCTGCCGTATCATTCATTCATTGCATGTACTGTAGGGAGAATCTTAAAAATAAATAAAGAGTTAGTGTGTGACTAACAAGAGATGAATGAACTCTTTCTGAAATTTTTACTAAGCTGGAATTCCAATTTATGACTCAAGGTGCAGCTGCACCAGGTACAACATGAGAACAGGCGAGAAAACTCTCCTGAGTTTAACCCAGTTCCTTTTACAAAGCTGCCTGTGTTGTCCACATCAAGATTTTTAAGATGTTTTCTTTGAACTACTGGATATCATACTGTAAAGTCTTTGAAATATCTTTTTATTCAATGAGTACTGAGTAACAGGGGGCAAGAGAAGAGAGATTTTTCATAATGTGCTTCCTTAATTTGGAGAGAGCTACATAGTAAAGTGAAGAGAGAAAAAAATAGTTGAATCAAATTAAAAGAATTAGGTAAAATGGGGAAGAACTACTAAGTTTTGGGAACTTAAACAGGAAGTAAATACTTCTACTTATACAAATAACCAATATTGTTTTTAATATATCTTATTTCTTCCACAAATCTTACCTTGAGGCGATACTATTTATTAAATGTCTGATTATAAGAAAAAAATGTATGTAAACAGGTAGAAGTATTGTAGAAATCATGGCATATCTTTACCATGTAAATATTGAGAATGATGTTCATAAAGATTTTTAATAACATGGGAAATGTTTATTGAACAATGTTAAGTGAAAAATAAAATACAATTTTATCTATAGCATACACTCCCAACTATGTAAACCATATTTAACATTTAAAAAAAAAAAGGAAACACGTTTAAACATGAACAGTCACTGCCTTGGGTTGGTAGAACTATGTTTTCTGTAAGTTCTTACATTCTATATTTTTCCTCAACAAGCTTATATTACCTCTATAAGGGGAGAGGAGTATTCCTAATTACTATAAGAAAATAAGTATATTTTCAATACTAAAAAAAAAAGATTTTCAAAACTTAGTTCAAATGTAAAGTGCTAGCCCAACTCATTTCTATTCCTAAATGTAATCTGTAAGTTACAAAGAATGACACAAATTATTATTATTACTATTATCATTTAAAAATAAAGCAACTAAGGGAGATTTCCTACGAAAACTGGAAGGTAATAAAAATGTTTAAGCCACCTTATTTCAAATTATAGTATTTTCAAGTATTATATTTCTTTGAGATGTGATTATCTTTAACATCTTAAAGTCAAAAATAGCATTCCTCATGCCAATATTATTTAATGGTTATTGTACATTTCTATACCATCATTCAAGACATGGGGTTCCTCCCTAGCATGTTCAATCTAGTTCAGAAATGAGATCTAACCACATGAAATAAAGAAGAATGCAAGAAGACAAACTACTCAGGGCTACATCAGAGGTCAATAAGCCCCTCCAGAGTCCGACGAAGAAGTCAGTATGGGTAGCTGTGAGGAATGCTTTGTTAGGGAAGGGGGAAAGGGAAAAATAAAGCAGTGTTTGTTAACGTAGGATTTGGGGATCATCTATGATGGACGCATTGGACAATCTAGTTTAAAAATATAAAACCAGATGGTGACTATCATTAACAATAGTATACTGTACATTTGAAAGTCGCTAAGAGAATAGATCTTAAAAGTTCCTCTCCTCACAAGAAAAAAAAATTTAATAGAATTCTTCACAGTATACAGTTTAATGCTAGACACATCATAAGTATTAAATAAATACTTCTTGAATTTAAATCGCTTTTATCAATATAAAGAAATTGTGTTCCCCCCTAATAAGCAGCATTCGCCCTGGTGAGCAGCTCTGTAAGCACCTGTCAAGGTGCTCTCAGAGCAAATCATGACTGAGGTAATAATAGTATAGCCATCTAATATTCTGATATATAGTAATTTAAAATAGACTTGGGCCATGTTATTTCCCTTTGGTTCCCTATAATAAAGCACCGGTGCTCAGTGTAAGAATAAGTGGTAAGAGAATGTGCCTTACGGTCAGCATGAGCTTGACTGCTGACCTGTACATTTTCAGAGCATTTCCCCCATTATCCCATACATTTACCTACTATATTCTTAAATGCATGATATAATGCAAGCTCTAAAACTCTCCCATCTTAAAGTCATAACCAACTTTACCTATTGAAAAATAAAGATTATAGTATATAATACAGCATCATACGTATAACCACTACAGGCCTGAAAGAGCCATTCCTCTTAGGTCATTAGCAAAAGTTATTGATTTCAAGAAAAGAGTGGCATCCAATTTTCAAAGTACATATTCCTTCCTTTAGAGTTTCTTAGACAAAAGGGTCATAATTAAGTCCAATCTGGACAAAACACTGAAATAAGGATATGTATTAACATCGCCATGGATCACACAAGGTGATTTTAAGCTCTTTATGCATAGTAATATTTTATTGAAGGAATTATTTTCTGGTAATTTGTCCATCAAAGCTTTCAGACTAAGGGCAATAATATTTTTAATCACAAACTATTAAATCATTTACAATATATCATGTGGAGACCTGCTGGAGATATATTTCAAAAGAGCACAATAATGAGCCTTTATAAGGTTCACTTTTCACTGTATTCAGTACTAATCAAGTATTGATAATCCTGGTTTGCCACTTCAAGGGTGGCAAACTCAGAACGGTTCAAATATGAGCAATAAAAATAATTAAAAGATTAGAAAAATAAGATTGATATAAAAGGGGGAAAAACCTTGGATTTTGGAGAACAGAAAAAATGTGGTAATAACACAAGTATGTACATAGTTTGGAAATGAGTTTATATTATAACAAATACAAGTTTATGTAAGCTATTAAAAAGAACTGTTTAATTTGAAGTTTGTTGGCTCCTACAATGCACTACTGTGGAAAACTATAGACTTTGTTCCACTGGAAACTGGTATGAGGTTGATGGATAGATTGATAATCTGAACAATGTTTAAAACAAAGCCCTCTCTGCCTCTGGAATTTTATACTATATTCCTGCCTCATTTTCTATCACTGAGCCCTATGCACTCTACTAATTACATTTTCTAAATTCTCTTCGTTCATGCTACCTTGAGAATATACTTTGCAGAGTAACATAGGAGATACTGATCCATCAAAAAACAAAACAGAACACAAAAAGCACACCTCAATCATTCATTAAATAAATATTTTTTAAATGTCCTCTATGGACCAAGCACCATGAGAAATTCTTGGCATACAGTGATGGGCAAGAGAGAATCCCTTCCTGTGGGTACCTTAGAGTCTAATGGAACAAACCATCTAACAAGAAATAACAAAAAAAAGGAGTATAAGTACAATTTTTTTAAAAGTACTGAGTTCTATGGAATCCAGACAGACATGCATAAGCAGGAGAACTTAAGCTTCAGGATGGAAGAGAAGTTTAAGCTGGAATTGAAGAATTCAACTGAAGAATACAACAGGAGAGAAGTGGAAATGGTGCATTATGGCTCCAGGGCAACCAGGAGAGGAGAGAGGGGGCTGGGAAGGCTGATGGAGGTCCTGTCAAAGACCGTGTTATCTGTGTAGGTTTAAATATGCTTCAGGATTTATCAAATTTTATTTTAGAAGAAGCACTCTGGCTACCGTGTGGAAAATGGACTTGGAGAAGAGCAATAAAGGAATAGTAGGCTGTTACCAACCCCAAGGAAAGAAACTAGTGGGCAAGACTAGAGTGGGAGCAGAAAGATCAGAGAAAAGCTGACAGACATGAGAAATTTAGGAGAATAGATGGGATTTGGTAAATGAAAAATTATAGGGAGTGCAGGCGGAGTCAAGGATAGTTCTCAAGTGTCTGGTTTGGACAATAACCACCATTCACTGACAGACGTGCAGAGGTAGGAGCAAAGTAGCTTGAGAAAGGGGAATGATAAATGTCAGTCTGAGCCATTTTGAGTTTGAGATGCCCAACTGAAAATCAGGCCTGCTGATTAAATGCCTCTAAGGAGATTTCAAATGAAACCCAGCAACATGTGGTATTATTGGCAGCACCAGGTTCACAAACATCTTCAGCAATCCCACTCATTCACACTAGTGAGTTCTGACTTCTGTTATTTTGAACCACGTAGTTTTTGTCTCTGATATTGGTAATTAATTAATTTTAATATATTTTTGAGAGACCAACATCACCTTAGTTGAAAGAAGTACATGTTTTCCAAATTAGAAACACAGTCTTGCTAAAAGACAGATTAATTTACCATAATTTCTGGTTAATCTATTTATAATGCCTTTTGTCTAATAAAGAAATTTAAAAGCAAGTTCAAGTTCAAATCCATGAATCATGCTCTTGTTCAGACATTTTTGACATTTCTAATTTTAACCCTGTCACTAAGATGGAAAAATTCATGATTTAGTAAGCTGAGCAAAGCTCACTGATCATCTAGTATTTAATTAGAAAATCCTCAAGTTTTCAGGGCAAACCATGAGCTATATTGGTTCAACTCTCTTACCCTAATCTATTAACCTATCTATTAAAGAACTGAGACACTACAAAGTATTCAGCATGAGCTAAAACTTTGGACTAATGATCATATCTGCAATAATACTGAGATGAAGACCAAGGGACAATTTAAAGAGCACCACTTTCTTTAAACAAACTGACTATGCTTTCTCTTTAGTATTTTTTTTCAATTAATAGTGAAATTTTCCTCATACTTTTTTCATCAAAATGAACTTGTTCTTGCATGTGTTTTCTTGATGTAATAACACAGTATATACTAAAGAGAAGCAAGACGTCTTTGTGCTTTTGTGCCATTTAAAACACATAAAGAATGAAAGATATAACAATTTCAGAATCCCAATGTCAGGATTCTTCTCCAGAATAGCCTTTGTTGTGGCCTTACGCTACATACCACCAGACCCTACGCTACATACCACCAGACCTTCCTGAATTTTACTTTCAGAATATTTGATCTGCTTTTTCTGATTATCTACCTGCTAAATGGCTATTAAAAACAAGCAACGTCCCAAAAATAAGCACTTAGAAAGTCGACCTAAAAAAAAAAAAAAAAGAATTAAATAATGTAACAAATTTTACTGGTATACTTGTTTAAAACAACAGAAACTACAATCACGCCATATCGATGAACACAACCCTTTCTCTGGTTCCTCTCATATTAATGGAATGCTTTCCCACAGTCCTTTTCTTCTCCCTGGTACTGTTCTACTCCCTACCCATCCTTCCTGCTAATTCTACCTCCATTTCCTTTGCTAAAGATGTTTTAATAGGGTCTTCTCTTCAGGAATAGGTGTAATAGTTAGGAGCTAAAAGTTTGGATTCTGGAATTCTGGAATTAAGACTGAGCTAACCTCTACTTCCAAAGGTACATGATCTGTGGAAGTTATTTAACCTCTTTGGGGCTCATTTGTCCCACCGATAAAATTGGGTGAATAGGGTGCTGTAAGGATTAACTGGGAAAATGCATGAAAAAAAATGCTTAAAAAAAAAATGCTTAAAAAAAAAATGCTTGGCACTCAGCATAATGAATATAAGCTATTATTTTTATATTTGCTTGAAAAGCTATGGATGAGCAGCTGGAGAAGTGGACAATCTACAATCATTCTCTGGAAATAATGAGGTGAAGATCAATGATCTTCAGAAATCTTCACACAACAACGGAGTGGTGTGAAGAAAGAATGCCAAGATCAAGCTTACGCTTTAAGCACATAACTTCCAGTATCCTAAAAAGGCCCCATTGACCCCAAAATATACTTTACAGATTGTTTATGTTGCTGGCACTAAAGTTACCAAGACAGGCCAAGGGAGAACGCAGTAATAATCTAGGACTGGCTTTCATAAATAAATGGTTGCCCCCTGACTGGTCAGCATGACCTCCTCAATTTGTAATGTTTACTACCCTCTAAAAAAAGTATTCACTGTAGAAAGAGAAGATAAAGATTATTCCCAACCGTGGGGAAAATAATGACATAAAAAATGTGGATACAAATCTTTTTCTGTACAGTTGAACTACATGTTTTTTTCAAGAGAAAACCAAGTAGCAATTATAGTTATAAACCCAACCCATGATTTTTGTGCTGTCAGCCTTTTGGGAGTCCTCGGAGACCCTTCACCATTGCCCTCCAAGTTTATTCTGCACTGTGTCTTAATTAGATTAAATTGCATCACTTGATTCTGAGATCATCCTAAATCACGTGGTGGAGAAGCTAATGAACCCAAATGCTGAGCTATAGCTCTTAAAACCAAATGGGAAAAGTCTACAGAGTTTTTTCTGTGGGTTTTTAAAAATGGTCAACTTAGTCACATTTCCAAATAGACGGTCAGAAACCCCTACTCATTTATTTAGCACAACTGGTGACAAATTTTCATTCCTATAACTGACAAAATAATAAGGCCCAATAAATCAGGTGAAGTCCCATATTTACCTGTTATTTGAATAAAAGTTTTCCAAATTGATAGTAAACAAAATAAATTTTCACATTCAAATATGGCATGTTCTTTCCTATTCATATATGTATATAAATAAAGATCCAGGGATCTAAGAAAGAAAAGAAACTAGAAAATCACCCAATTAAAAGAAAATGTTCCATGCCCTTGATCAAATGAAACAAAATTCCATTGTAAGTTTTGAGTAGAAAAATCAAACAAGAAATTTTAACTCTTCTTTTTTTTTCCTTTAGTCAATATGGTTTTGTATATCTCCCTTATGGATAGCACAGTATAAAATCGCCTAAAAGACCTTTAATCAAATCTGACTTCATCTGAGGTTTGGATTTAGCCCATACTGTCTTTTCTTACTTATGACATCCATTCATCAAGATTATTTCACTAGTATGGAAAAATTGTGCATTGTGAGAAAGATTATTTGGGGGAATATCTAAAACTTAAAATGCTAAATTTAATTTACCATAAAATCTGGACTGCAAGTAAATTATCAAAGTGATTGAAACTCACTTTTGAACATTTTTTAAAAGAAAGATGTGAATATCTACAATATACTGAAAGGGAACATTGTTTTAACAAAGCACAATTATTTTCACCACACGTAACAGCATATGCATTAAGACATTTGGATGACCAAAGGATGTCGGCAATTATGAGCACTGTCCTTTTCTCTTTGTTTTGTTTTCTTTTCAAGAGACAGTTATAATTAGGACAAGTATTTATGCACATTTAATCACGGTGGTTGTGTACCATGTTTCCCCAAAAATAAGACCTAGCTAGACCATCAGCTCTAATGCGGCTTTTGGGTGCAAAAATTAATATAAGACCCAGTCTTATTTTACTATAAGACCAGATATATAATATAATGTAATATAATATAATGTAATATAATATGATATGATATGATATGATATGATATGATATGATATGATATGATATACCGGGTCTTATATAAGACTGGATCTTATATTAATTTTTGCTCCCAAAGACACATTAGAGCTGATGGTCCGGCTAGGTCTTCTTTTCAGGGAAACACGGTATATTTTATGCTGTAAATTACTGCTGTTGTGAGGTCAGAAAGTGGTGACCATTGTCGAAGTTTTTAAAGCATATGGAACATAATATACTTGCATGCATAGACCAACACTGGAAAGATACACAATAAATACATTATTGTGATTTCTTCTGAACAGATGAGAAGTTTAAGTTAGTGATGGGGTGGAAAAAAGACAATCTTTTTTATTCTTGTACAATGAGCCTGTGTAACCTATTCAAAAATAACAAAATATTCTGTAATTAAATGTTTGGAGCCAAAGACATGCACATATTTAATACTGTTGTTTATGAAACAGAAAAAGATGACAGGCCAATCACAACAATCTAATATGTATAAACCATAACGGATATTTGCTAAACAAGACTACTTCGCCTACTCAGGAAGACAAATCCAGATGCCCCAAGGCTCAGCCAAAAGCTGGCTCCACAGGTATGAGCTGGCACAACAGGACATGATGCCCAGCCTCTGAAATCTGAATAGTCCCCTTTGATGGAAACCACTTCCTAAACCAGGAGGCTTCCCTCGGTTCCCTCCTTCACAGTTACCTCACTGTCGCTGCCTCTCCACCCATCCTGGAAGTACATAAAGCCTTGAGGGGCAGGTCTTTTCCTGGAGCAGCCCCGGGAGGATGCTGTCCAGCACTACAATGTGACAGCTCAGGGATTTTAGGCCACTTTCCCACTCTTGAGTTTCTCTGCAGTTATCCCTATTTCATATTTCTGCTACATGACACTAATGGTATATGTGATCAAGCCCCTTTTGCACAAAATTACACTAGTTCATTTACTCAGTAAATATTTATCGAGACTCTGCCATGTGTCAGGCCTTGTGTTCGGCACTAAAAAGATCTATGGCATATAATGCTTTTAATAAACAAAGATCATAATTATCTAAGACTTAGCCAGTGTAATTATTATATTCCATTTATTGAATACCTTTCTATGTGCCAGTGTTTTATTAGATGCCTGTTGTACATTGTTTCTAATTCTTAATGGATGTTAATATTTCTATTTTATAAATGAGGAAACTGAGGCTGGAAGGATTTAAGTTATTTGCCCAAGGCCAAACAGTTGGTAAGCGGCCGAGCCTGAAATAGGGCCAGTTCTGTCTAGTTCCAAAGCCTGAGCTCCTCCTACTGGCTACACCAATGCTGCCTCAGTGGAAAATAACCAACACTGGTTTTTGTGTTGATTTAGAATATAGTACTATTTTTCCTTTTTATTATTATTTTTACTCAAAAAACCCTTAAATGCAAAATTCCTAACAACATAGAAAAGCAAAACTAAAATGTAAATTTAATAAAGGCAAAGAAAATAATGTTGGGTGTTAAAGAAAGATGATAGGAAAAAAATGCCAAATTTTATAGTGTACTAAATTCTATTTTACCTAGTTTAAAATGATATTATTTCCTCTAGCCTTCTTTTCTCTTTGGCCTTAAATAAGTGGCTATTAAAGAGAACAGTCTTTTCCCTTGCTAAAATAAATTAGATGAATATAGCTCTTTCACTTATGTGGCGAAGCACCCCCAGGAGACCAACTATATCAACTTCTACCTTGTCTTCACAGTAATGTGAAAATCCCATCTACCATCTTGGATTTGGTCTTCAGAGGCCTAAATTTTCAAAGCCTCTGTAACTAATTATATTAAATATTATTGAGTACCAGTTACATGCTATGAACTATGTAGAAAAGAAATTTGACCAGCACCTTTCAAGGGAGTTCTTTATATAAAAAAAACTTCAACCCTGGACCCATAGTTATTTTTCATACTAATGAGTTACTACTTTTTACTTCAAATTTTAACATGGGGTTGAGAACCTAGGGAGAGCACATATAACTTTTAAAGCATTCATGTTAAACTTTTCCAAAGAATTAGCAGGGAAAACAAAATCTCAAATCCTTTCAAAATTCTAGCAATGTTTTTATTGTAAATCCTTTTTTCAGAAAATTCTCAACTTGGCATGCAGTATATTTTTGGAAATTTTTGAGAAGTTTCAAGGAGTCTCTTTCCAGCTACACCACTATAAAATCATGGAAAGGGATAAAGGTTTCATTAATGTGTGCATCAGTGTGCAAATGAACTACCACTTTCTGCATGCTATTATTAAAAGACACCAAATGGTTACTGCCCTCACAAGGCCGAATTTTAAAGCAAGAATATACTTTGGAAATTATTTAAGCTAACTCTATTATTTAAAGGACATAGAAACAGAGGTAATTGTGAGAGCGTTATCTAGGATTAACCAAATAATCTTCTTCGTAATACGGGTTCATTGATACTTGTATTTGTTTCCCAATTCTTCATAAAGTTCTTTGAAAGATGTTTTCTATCAAATGCATATTGAGCATATACTATGAGGAAGGCACAGCGTAGGATAGGCAGGTCCAGAAATAATTGAGCTACAAAGGTATCACTACGAGAGTGATATATCAAGTTCTCATAGAACTTCTAACTATTTGAGTGAGTCTAACTATTTCAGTGCATCTTGAAGGATGGGTAGGCATTTACCGGGCAGGGAACAAGAATGAAGAAAGTTCCTGGCAGAAGCAAAGACAGTAGGTACCCAGCATGTCTGAAAGAATGAGGGCTTCCTGTGGCCAGATACTAAGCCCTGTGAGAAGGGGGCTCCATCCTCAAAGCAATGGGAATGATGGAAGTATTTTAGCATGACGTAAGATTTGTATTTTATAAATGAACAAACAAAACAGAAACAAACCATAGATACAGAGAACAAATTGCTGGTCGCCAGACGGGAGGGTGCTAGGGGATGGGTAAAAGGTGAAGGGATTCAGAAGTACAAATCAGCAGTTATAAAAACAGTCATGGAGATGTAAAATACAGCATAGGGAATATAGTCAGTAATATTGTAAGAAATATGTGTGGTGTCAGATGGGTACTAGACTTATTGGGGTCATCACTTCGCAAGTCTGATCACTATGTCGTACACCTGAAACTATAACATAACATCGTATGTCAAGTGTAATTGAAAAATAAATTTAAAAAAATGGAAAGGAATTGGGCTCAGCTAGGAGGAGGGACATGTTGTCCACAATAACAGAAGAGAAGGAAAATAGGATAGATATGACTGCAGATATATTTATAAATTGAGGGAAGGGGACTGTCTCATGGCTTCTATTTTCTCAGTGAAGTAGGGGGCAAGGTTATATCCATTGCTGACAATGGAGGGAGGCAGCATCGTAATGATTGTGAATTTGTCAAAACTCAGCAAACATTTAAGACTTGCGTATGTCATTATATGTACATTGTACATCAAAAGGAAAAAACTATAAATAAATATTAAACTCTAGTTTTCACAAATGCATGTATCTTTGTATGTAACCTAAACCTCTATCAAGATATAGCATGTTACCATCACCCCCAGTAGCTTTTAAAACTGCCCGACTTATATCAAATGTTTATCTGACTCACTGTTTTATCCTCACTACCTACACCAATACCTGGCACAGCAGATATTTGCTCAATAGATATTTGTTGAATTAATGAACATGTGATATGATATTTTTAAAAGATTTGCATTTTAGAAATGTCTCAATATGTGCTCGACTGGGAGAGGGAAACAGGAGTGGAAAGGGAGGACATCTGAACTATGAAAAAGAGGATAAAGAGAGATCAGAGGCCACATGTAGGATTGCCTACCTCTCTGAAGCACCCCAGTAACCCATCAGCCCACTAAAATACTTCATGCTCACCAGATTCTCAATTTATACAAGAACTAAGATTATGGCCATTGTCTGATTTACTATGCAAAAGTCTTCCAATAAAAGGTAATAATATTTTTAAACTAAAAATAATTGAATTAGATGCTAATAATTGAAATTTTTCATTTAACTCAAATTAACTAAGTGCCACGCAGAGCCTTATATAGTCCTGTTGAAGGACCAAACTGGCACTGACGTACATCAGCAAATTGGGCTGTGGAATAATCATTAATATACAGAAAATGAATGTAATTTTTGCATTTCTTGCTTGCCAAAAGACAATAAAATGGCTAAGTTTTCAAAATAATGTTTTCATATGATTATTACTTCTGATTGAAAGCAATTATGCCTGACCCCATGGTTTCCGATATTGTCAAAAGTTCTAAACACCATCTTTTCGGAGCAGCAGCAGCAATCCTAGTTTAAGGAAACAATCATTCTGTGCATCAGCAGATCATTCTGTGCATCCTAATAATTAGAAAAATAAAGGCTAACACCTCCACCTTGGGCAGGTGACATGGCCTCTGGGTCTCAGTTTTCTTACATGCAAATTGTGATAGTAATGACTATCACATCTGCTCTCCAGGTTACTACAGAGGTCAAACGACATAATTAATGTGAGATTAATTATAAACTGTAAAACGAAACCATAAAAATAAACTAAAGGATTTTTAAAGGGCATTGCTTCTTTATGTGGCAAATAGCAGATTACCTGACACACAGACCTGAATCTTCTTTCCTCTGAATTCATAGCACGTACAGTCAGTACAACTCACTATAAAAATCACGTATTATGTTATGTTTCTTTGTATATACATTATACAATTCCAAATTTTTCAAAGCACATTTGATTTTCCTGTCAATCAAATGTTCTATTTTTTTATTTAAAAAATCTTGATAATCAAAACTCAATTAAAAATCTTTTTTGATTCATTATTAAAAATACCCTAATTTGTGTACAGATTACTTTCATCGCAAATTTCTAATTTTTGATATAATAAAAAGAAATTTAATAAGATTCTAATGATTTAATAAGATTCTAATAAATTAACAGCTACTCCTTTTAGCTTTAAACTGGTTTACCAAGGAAGAAATCATTTCCACAGATTAGCTGATAACAATGGAAAAGCATGTTATTGCCTTCAACATAATGAGTACATAATAAAGGTCCTTTCACGTAATATTCCATAACATTGAATATGTAGAAAATATGGCAAAATATCCTAGGGGAAAGAAGTAATCACTTAAAATGCTAAAAATTATCTCACCAATTAATTTCTGTTAAAACAAATAGTTTACGAATTCAGGGAAATAAACAAAAAAAATTGAAAGTTAATTTTTTATTTAAACTTTTAAAATCTTAGGTACTTAAGACTTGAAAATATTAATGGAAAAATCACATTCTATTTATAACTGGAAAATAATTACCAAATTTAGCAAGTAAAACTGGTATAATGGATACTTAAGTACTTGGTGCAGAATATGTGGTTATAATACTTACAAATTTTCTAGGAACACGATAAGGTAGATATTCTTATATAACACCCAGATGATTTACCTTCTCTGTGAAACTTTTCAGTATGTGTTAGCATAGTAAAAACCATTGATTATATTTTACTACAAATAATTGAGACCCAGAGTTATTAATTGTTGAACTTTCCTCTGATTGTGTTTAAAATACAAAATTAGTTTTTATTAAGAAGGTACATGTATACACAATGGCCCTCTTTATGGAGTCAATGTTTTACTAAATCCCCTTTTTGTCACACTACAAAAGGGTAGTCTTTGCCTACCAACAAAACAACTGAAAAGAACAGTAGCAACGAGTAAATGTGCCCCCGCTGGGTTTATAAAAAGTGTATGTTCCCATGTGAAGAAGGAGTGCGTAAAGTATGGTAGGGAAACAAGTCTTGAATCTATTGTGTATTGTGTATGATCTCAAGTGGAGCAAACCATTCGTTCTTCTGCCCTGCAAAAAGGACCCCCTGTGAGCCTCCTCTCATGGACCATTAGAGTTCCCTTCAACCCTGACACTGCATAGGCTTTGAACTGATAGCTGTCTGTCACAAAAAGTTCCTCTCAAGCCACTTTCCCCAGAGGTTTCATAGGGGTTAGTCTGAGGTGACCAACGATGGCTTAACAAAAAGATTAGTGTGTCTGGGCACAAAGCAAGACAGAGATGTGAGTGACCCTCTTTGTAGCATCTTGCCACACAGTGAATGTAGTCAACTACAGAATATGCAGAAGCGCCCGAGGGAGAAGAATAGAGGGTTGGAGAGGGAATCTGTCTTCACTTGGAATCTGTCTTTAATGCCATCAGGCGTTTTCCCAAAGAGTTTTAATGGTTTTGTCTCCTTCACTCTTTATACAAGATATATTAATAGAAATGACAATTTCTATTGAACCCCAGGCAAAATTAAGGATAGAGTACAATGTCAGGTTTCTCTCTAAAACTTTTTTTTAGAAGGCAATCACTTGGTGGAGTTGTAGAATTATTATATATCCTTGGGGTTACATACCTGCCACCCCGATGTCAAAATGGCAAAAGCCTCCCACAAAGTCTTTGACAGGAAGTCATGCAAGTGTTTTCCTTCCTTTCAACCTTCCTCTACTGGGCAAACACCAACATATGCATTGTTCAATGTTAAGGAAAATCTCTTCTATAAAGTCTTCCTGAGCTCACTGTTCTCTTCCACATGTGCTGCTCTCATAGTACTTATAACATTTCATTATTCTTACTATATGTGTGTATCCTCATACTAGATGATAAGCTCTCAATGATGGAGAGCTACCACATCAAAAGGAAGACATTTTTAAATAATCTTATTGGGGGCGGGGCAAGCAGGAGGGGGCTTGGCAGATGACAGAAACCTGTTTCCTGTTAACTTCCACACCTGGCTCCAAGTTTTGCCCTGTAGTGCTAAGTAGAAATAGCCCACCACGTATCCGAAGACAACTACCCTGCTTTCCTTAACACCACCACCACAATCTCTAGCTCTTGTCTTTTTCAAGTTAAATGCTCCCAGTTTCCTCTTCTGTCATTCCTAAAATTTACAAGGTAAATTTTAGACGCCCTTCATCCTCATTGCTGTCCTCTAGAACTTCTTTAGCTTCTCAATATTTCCTTTAAAACTAAACAAAAAACTGAATGCGTGATTCAAACTGTGCATCACATGGCAGAAATACTACCTAACTTTGTTCCAGGCATAACAGCATTCTTGGTGCACCATTAAATGTTCCCCCTCAGCTTTCTCCTTGGTATCCCTCCATCCACGCTCCTGAAAGGTGATCGAAAACTTCAATGGGATTAGGAACTCTGTTTGCTCAGTGACCACTGTGTTTAATCAAGCAGACAGGAAACCCCTGTCCATCATCATCCACACATTCATCCTCATTTAGAGCTTTTCTTAAAAGCACAAGATTATAAGCAGTTGCTTCAACTAATTAGCCTGATTGAAAGACAAGAGGCAGGCCAGGAGTGGGGCCAGGGGAAAGGAGACAATCATACTGATTTCCTCATTTTTGAAATAGAATTTTTAAAACTTTCTTCTTTCAAAGTATCTATCAACTAATTTGGATTTTTCCTGCATGTAAATATCAGAACAATGTCCCAAGAAACCTTGTGTTTTCATATATTTTAATCAATAGAGTGTTGAAAATGTTAACATATAGATCACAGAAAAATTTCACTCAATGGTAAATATCTTGGGAATCTTTCAGATAAGTTAGATTGTACATCATCTCCATGTATCTGGAGATTACACTGCCTTTCAGTGTAATATTAAGGGTTTTCTGGCCCAATTAATATCTATTACATTATTATTACTTTTTTTATTATTATGATTATTTTACACCATGACTTGCATGTGAATACTTTTTTTCATTTCTAGAATGGCAATCTGTGCTATTATTTCAATGAACATGAGGTGAATTAGCACATCAATTCAGGCCACCTCTCTGCAGCACAATAACTCGATCTATATAATTTCAAACCTTATATACTCTACTACTCAGACAGCATGCAACTATGTAGTTTTATAAATGTACAATGATTATACCCTCTGTCTAGCATTCATTTTTCTCATGTTGAGATTGTATATTAAAATAAGAAATATTTGGCAGTTTCACCAAAGAAAAAGGCTGGATGCCTTAAACTATTCATTTTTATTGAATTTTGTTCTATAAGTCCTTGGAAAATATTTTATCTGTTTTTCATATGAAAGTTATATTTGTGGAGCTGAATGGCCATTTACCAGCTCCTACAGAAGTCTGAAGAACTAAATATAGTGCCAAATAGATGAGAAATGCATTTCTTATGAAAATTTACAATATGCTACACTGAGTACTAAGGTCCGACTAATTGTGAGAAATTGCTTTCTGTTAATGATGTATTTAAAATGAGAACAGTGTCCCCATGGAACACCTTCCAGCTTCAATTCTGTTCATGAAGAATTTGGTGACTTGGAAATGTTCATTTTCGTTGAAGAATTCTCTCAACAAGTGGTTTTTTTTTTTTAAAGTAAACTGATCCTCCAATTTGTTACAACTGGTTTAACATTCAATTTCAAATTCTGCCTTAATTATGGCTATAAGATTTTCATAGTTAAGGACCAAGGAATTCAACTGACTCACTGTTTAGCCATGAAGAAGATAATATTACATATTTTTAAATATACCTCTCCCATAATTAGAAGCAAACTATGACTTCTTGAAAAATAAAACGGGTATAAAAACAAATAACCTAATATAAAAGATATTTTATAAAACATGTTTTCTGCAGACTACACCAGTTCTGGAAATCATAACATTAAGAGTACAAATATGAATAGTCTGTTCTAATAAAGAAATTCCAATCTCCGTGGTTATTGAAAGATGGGTTAGGGTCTAGGATCTAGCAAAGGGTCTACATCATCTTATGAGGAAGCTAGGGTTCCTGGAGCTCTTCCGCAAGGTGATCTGCACCCCCAGTTTCAGAGAGAGGATGTTCTCACAAAAGCCTTCGGATTAGAGCCAATGTGAAAACACTTCACTATATGGTGATGATCCTTTTAACACTCAGATTCAAGTATTTGCCTTGGTTTAAAATTGGTGTCTTTCACATAAGTGAATGCCAATTCTCTATATCGTCTATAAACCTAAGAAAATATAAAAATATTAAGCACTTCAAAAGGATTGAACAGGACTGAACAAGGAAGATGAAAACGTGAGCATATTTTGAGTATTCCCTTCTCTTCAACAAAGCGCATTACTGCATGTTTAAAAGAGGTTTTAAGACAAGAAACAACCCAAATGTCGATCCATTGACAGTATTTTTTAAATACAAATCCACTCAATGGAATTCTATTCAGCTGTTAAAGCAACAATAGATGAGACAATATCACCTATAAAATATTTTTGCCAAAAATGTGTAACCTGAATCTTATTGATTTTACAGGAAACACACTGTTTGGCTCTCTGAGCAGCACCATGGCAGTCAGCAAAAACAAGCACGTTTAAAAGGCAGCAGAAAGGGAGCCAAGAAAAAGTGGTTGATCCATTTTCTAAGAAAGATTGGTACGCTGTGGAAGCACCAGCTATGTTCAATATAAGAAATGTTGGGAAAACACGCGTCACAAGAACTCAAGGAACCAAAGTTGCATGTGATGGCAACAAGGGTTGTGTTTTTGAAGTGAGCCGTGCTGATCTACAGAATGATGAAGTTGCATTTAGAAAAGCCAAACTAATTACTGAGGATGGTCAGGGAAAAAACTACTTAACTCCACGGCATGGATCTTACCCAAGACAAAATGTGCTCTATGGTCAAAGAATGGCAGACCATGATTGAAGCTCATGTTAATGTGAAGACTGTTTACTGATATTTATTTTGTCTGCTCTGTCTTGGTTGTACTAAAAAGTGGAACAATCACATTCAGAAGACCTCTTATGATCAGCACCAACAGTTCTGCCAAAATCAGAAGAACAAGATAGAAATTATGACGAAAGAGGTGCAGACAAAA